>NC_092213.1:54014646-54320935 GCF_043381705.1 Parasteatoda tepidariorum | reverse complement strand
TGATTAAATATCAATTAATATATATATTGAAATTCATCCTCTGTCAGAAAATCTATATTGTAAAGAATTTCCAAAATAATTCTTTGATGTGTTTCTGAATAAGGTACGCAAATAGAATAATTGATTTCATGATTTAGAAGATTATCTCTCAGATGGCTGATATTAAGTTCGTTTGTAAGACAAGCATGGACACGTAAAGGTTTCCTCAGAACGTTCTCAGAACAAGACTTATTAAAGGAGAGAAACGAAGAAATTCTAATCATTTTCAATATTTAATTAGAAAATTTCTAGAACTGATGCTGGCTTGTTTTGCGCTAAAGGAATTAGGATTATTCAAATTTCTTTAATTATTTCATGCAATATTTCTTAATTTATTATTTTTAAATATATTTCTCAGTGTCATAGTTAATATTAATTACAATGCGTAGGAAATTCAAATCTTAAAACATATTTACTAAATTATTTTTGGAAGAATTAAAGCCGTAAAGTTATAATAATATGATTCGTTTATTTTTAAAAGTAGAAATTTATTCGCGCATTAAATATTATGATTGGTTATGGCTATACCGCAGTGTAATTGTTTACATTGTAATCAATGTGCAATCGCGGTGCAATGTGTAGGAAAGCAAATCTCAAGACATATTAACTCAATTATTTTTTGAAGAATTAACGATGTAAAGTTATAATAGTATAATTAGTTTATTTTCAAACGTCAGACGTTAAATATTATGATTGATTATGTCTATTTCGTGGTGTAATAGTTTATATTAATTGCAATGTGTTAGAAAGAAAATCTCTAGACATAATAACTAAATTATTTTTGCGAGAATTAATGACGTACAGTTATAATAGTATGATTACTTCATTTTTAAAAGTAGTAGTTTAATCAAACGTTAAATATTATGAATGATTGGGGCTCTTGGTTATGGATTATAAACAAATATTGGCATTAAATATTATGATTGACTACGGCTCTTCACACATTAAATAATATGATTGGTTATGGCTATTCCACTGTGTAATAGTTTATATTAACTGCAATGTATAATAAAGCAAAACTTAAGACATTTTGCTTAAGCAATTTAGAATAAATTATTTTTTGAAAAATTAAAGATGTAAATTTATAATTATATGATTAATTGTTTTCTACATGTAAGCATAAATTCACACGTTAAATATTTTTATTGGTTATAGCTATTTCGCAGTGTAATAGTTTATAATAATTGCAATTGCACTGAGTAAGTATGATCAAAACTACCAGAATATGGTATAATTTACCGTGTTTCTGGCTCTATGGAAACACCAAAGTTACCGACGTGCTTTAGTGATGATTTTAGTATGATTAGTAATGAAATATGGTTTCATGAGTGCAAAAAATGTGGTAAATATGGTGAAATTTGATAATTTTATCATGAGACTTCAGAGCAAAGCATAAAAACCCATTTATTCCGTAAAATTTGCTTTTCATTTTTGAATTTTTTTCTAAGTGTGTGGTTATAAGAACTATAATTTTGAAAATCAGAATTTCCGGAAAAACCGTTACCGTATGGAGGGGAAAAAATACCAAATGAATGGTTTAAATGCAGTATATTTTTGTTTCAGTAATCCAAAATTAAGTTTCTTTTTTTTTAAAACCAGAAATGTCATTACTATGCAGTACGGTAATCTTACAAGAGCTATTTCCGCTATGTTGGAAAGACATAAAAATTAAAACGTTTAAACTAAATTATTTATAACAAATTATTTTTTGAAACATTAATAATGTAAAGTTAAAATAATATGACTAGTTTATTTCTTAAAAATAAGCAGTAATTTAGGCATTCAATACATGACTGAATTGGACTATTTAATTCCCTAAATAGTTCTTAAAACAAATGTTTGCAATGAATATAAATAAAAAATCGTTTGTTAAAATGAATATTTGTAAATTCCAAAGGGAATAATAATATACAATTCTGCTTTGGTATTATTTGCTATGCCTAGGAGTTTATGTTAAATTATTTTTAAATAAAAAAAATAGTACTCTTTATTATTATATTTACCCATAAACACTGATCAGTTCAAAGTACATTCTAAACAAATATTTGTAATTTTCAAACAAACAAAATCCTTCTTTACAAATATTTACATTGCCTGAGATTTAGGAGTTGTTAATGATAAATTATTAGCAAATAAAAAAGCTAATAATTCTTTTATTTTTATCTGTCAAAGTTTTTTTATATGATAAGAGAAACCATTGTGTCAAATACCGCGACTATCGTGAAAAACAGAGCTTCTTTCTAAAATATAGAGATATTTGTTTCGTTGAAAAAAAATTTGCATTTTACAAGATTTCTAAAGCAGTTATATTTCCAGAATTTTCTCACTTTTAAAATGCTCCAAGGATTCAAGTTGTAAATTTTTTTTCTTATGCATTTTTATTTTGTTCGATTCGCAACATAATAAAAATTTCCAAATACATTTCTATACGACAGTTTGTTTTTAAGAACTATTGTTTCCAACAATTTTTATGTCTTCCAAACTGAAACACCATCAAACCATTTGTTTTGAAACAATTTCAAAACTAATAGAATAACTTTAATATTTTTATTGATATCAAAATTCTGTATCACCGAATATTCCTTTCGGACTTTTAAAAAAAATATAATCGCACTGTTAGAATTTCCATATTAAAATTACGGTGAAATAACCGGTAGCGGTATGTTCATCCAATTAACCGTACAGTATACGGCAAAAAAATATTTTTTAACCTTTACGGTTTTGAGACTGTTTACAACAAGTGTGGTTTAAAAGATACTATGAATACGAAACTATACAGTTTTTTTTAACCATTTACAACTAGCATGGTTTTAAAACCGCAAAAAATAAATTTTAATTAGATAATGGAGCTAGACTTTTCGTTGGGTAATCGACACTGGAATTGATTGTGGTTTTAAAAAATGAAGCATGGTATGTGGTTTAATTAGTTTAACTGGTTGTTTAACCTATTGTAAGAGAAGGGAAATGCTATACATTTTTGTTAAGAAGCTTCATGGTGCTGCCATCTATACGTGAATGAGAGCATCGTAATCTAAACGTGAGGGTCATAAATTGAGAAGTGCAGGATACTGGAAACTCTTCGCGCGTTGAAGGGAATGGAAGAAATATAGTAGTGTCAACGCTGGAACTTGAACTCCCATTCCATCGGTCATAACATTGGCAGATTAGCCCTCTCGGCTATATTATGTACTCAGCTGCAAGGAACTAAGTGGCTGCAATAGGTGGGCCTAGTAGGCCTAACATAGGGAGAGAAAAATTTTTCCTGGTGCAAGAGAATTTATAACTGATCTTGGATATCATCCAGTGCTATCGGTTTCTCTCTTCAAACTACAGTTATTTTTACATGACATTTTTGGTCTAATTTTTATCGAAATATGCAAGTTTAAAAGCTTTATATATAGCAGGAGGTCTCGTAAATGTTGCGACATACTTTTCGGGAAGTTAGGGCTCATAGGAACATAAAAATAAATTGCATAGGAACCCATGGCCGCCAATATCGTTATGAGGCACTAGATGGGCCTCCGTGTTGTGAACTGTTTCCTCGTGCTCTTCTGAGTGGATCCTAATAGGGTAAGTGTCTCTAATCGCGTATAATGACATTCATCATTCCAAACACCAGATGGTTTGATACAGTTAAGAAAACATTACATGAACAACCGTAAGCTGTCGTAGCGGATAGTTCACCGATGTAAGAAAACTTTTTTAGACTGACTTGGACTGCAACAGGCTGTAGAGCCACAGAAGAAGAAGAAAGCAAATATATTTGAACAAATAAATGATAAAATAGAGAAACCACTTAATTTAATTTAGGTCGCATAATTTTATCATGATTTATATGCTTTTTTATAGAATAGAAAAGAAATTAAAGAATTGAATATATTCAATATATTAACAGTTGCTTGTAATTTTTGACGAATATTTTTCATACTTTTAATTTTCTTTTTACAAAAAGACATCTTAAAAAGGTTATAATATTTCATTTCAAGCATTTAAAAGTTGCCATGAAAACCAATTAAATTTTAATTATTTCATCCAATTTGACCCTGACTCATCTGCCTTCGTATATAATTGAAAACATGATATAAACCCATAAAAATCTAACAGTTGCACGCTTTTTCTTCTTGGTAAATTACTTCACAATTTTTATTTTCCCTTCAACAAAAAAAAGGTGAATTAATTTACTTTATTTCACAATAAGAATTTCATATAAGCAACAAATAAACTCTTTTGAACTGATTAGAGCCTTCAATCTTTATTCAAATGCACAAAAGAATTACGTTTCCGTTTCCTGAGTTAATCCGGAAGTAATATCCGTTCTTACAATGTACAAAAAAGAGGAATTAAGTGCGATAATAAACTCTCTTATTTGCGGAGTTATTAGAAATCGAGTGACGTTGCCATCTGAAGTAACTATACTCCACTGATTTTCTTGTTAAAATAAAAGATAGAATTGATGTTCGTAATGGAGGACAATTTTCTAATAATTGTATAAGGAGGGGAATTCTTACGACATTTTAACAAAACTTAGAAATTCTCTAACTTATTTTATTGTTGAGAAATGAAAAGAATTAACTTGAAATGACTTAAAAAAAATAGTAAACGGAGGAATCCGAAGACTTCACTCTTGCTGGGTAATAAATTTAAATATATATATTGTTAGTAGGGGAAAGTGAGGTCAATTGTAACATTTTTTACTTAACTATTTTTAACTAACGAAAAATCCAATATATTATTAGTATTAATTGACAGACGAGTAAAGTAGACTATCCTCTATACTAGAAAAAAATATAAATACCTTATTTTAAATGTTATTATATTAGTTATTAACAATTTTTGACAGTCGTGCACTTGTTACAATTGTCCCCACTTACGGGGTCAATTGTAACAGTTCATAAATTCAACTAAAACATAGTTAATTATACATATTATCATAGTTGTGATATATTTTTTTATTGATCAAAATAGTAGTGATATTTTAGGAGTAAAAATAATAATGAGCAGAGACCTAAAGGGTTAAACTTTTAACTTTAAGGGGTTAAAAATTTTAATTTATGCTGTGAAAGGTGACAAATAAAATAATGCACATGCAACATAATATAAATGATATAGGAAACTATTGGTGGCTCTTAAAGAGTTAAGTAATGTTTTGTAATCATAAGATTATTTATTTTCAGCTGTTACAATCGTCCCTTTACTTATTGTTACAATCGTCCCCAAGACGCCATTTCAGCTTCATTTAATAAAAACAATGCTAGTTAATTCACAAAACTAATTTTTTTTTAAAAATGTTAATTAAGGTTTCCACTTACATATTCGGTTAATAATTTTTATTTGTTTAAACAAAATTACTTTGTTACAATATAATATTCTAATACCAAAAAAAGTACTTACATGGCGTGAAAATATCTTTTGTGATGTGACTCTTTCAAAAGTTCATAAAAATGGTTGCCAGCAGGGGTGTACATGTAGATTTATTAAATACACCTTGTGCGCCACCTAGGAACCAAATCTAGAACCCGATACTCGAAATGTTTGCTCTGTTACAATCGTACCCTGTTACAATTGACCCCCCTCTCCCCTATTCAAAATACTAATTAGAGTATTAATTAGAATTAATATACTACTGAC
Source organism: Parasteatoda tepidariorum (assembly GCF_043381705.1). NCBI lineage: Eukaryota > Metazoa > Arthropoda > Arachnida > Araneae > Theridiidae > Parasteatoda > Parasteatoda tepidariorum. The sequence goes on along the minus strand of NC_092213.1, from coordinate 54,315,268 downwards.
CATTAGTTATTATTAATTAGTAACCTAATTTCATTAAAATACCTCAATTGATTAAAAAAAACGGAAAAATGTCTTAATTTTGCACGTATTAAATTTATTCAGATCTTTATGAATTTCAAACTTCATGCTAAGTAAATGTCAAAGATACATTGATTAATGACGACGATTAATTGATTCGGAAAATAAGAAACATAAACTAACTATCTCTGAATTATAAAATAAGTAATTTTTTATGTAAAAATTAAAATTTAAAAAAAAAATTCAATGGAATTGTAGCCTAGAATTAAAAAAAAGAAACGATGGAAACGATCAAATAATTGTATAGGGAGGGGAATTATTACAACATTTTTACAAAACTCTGAAGTTTTTCAACGTATTTTACAGTAGAGAAATAAAAGGAATTCAATCGAATAAGTGACTGGAAAAATAGCATCCAAACGAAATTCCAAGACTTTGACTTTGCTCGGTAATAAGTTTCAATATAAATTATTCGTAGGTACTCAAAATATTAATTAGAGTATTAATTAATATATACTTCCAGCCGCTAGTTAAAATTATTAGTTAAATTAACCTATTTTTATCATAGAACTTCAATTGGGTACTGGCACTTCAAGAAGAAAAAGACCACCCATAGTCCCTATACAGGGTTATTCACATATATGGCAGTACTTTTACTTTCGTTACTTGTACCGCCGGTACAAGTAAAAAGTACGTACTTTTACTTGTACTTCGTTACTTTTTAAATTTAGTACTTTTACTTGTACTTTCGTTACTTTTTTAGGNTTTCCTTTGTTTTTATTTATTTATTTTTTTCAGCTGAGCCGTTTTTTTCAGCCTGAGCCAATCATCCATTTCGGAGCAGAAGCTTTTCCAGCAATAATGAGGAGCTGCAAGATTTGGCAACTTATCGCTACAAACGACGTTAACCTCAACTAGGATAATCTGTAAATAAAAGCGTGAATCGATGTACATTGTTTATCGGAATATTTTTTTTATTTTTTATACTTATACAATTTCACTGCAAATTTTATCACCAGTTGAAAGTCTTAAATTAAAAAAAAATTGTGTATGCTACATGCCAATAACAGCAATTTAAAAAAAAAAAGATTTCAAATTAAATTTGACACTACATTTTACCATCTTACCTATTTATTTCTAGTTGAGATTCTCCAACATGATGCTCCATAATGTTGGATAGTTCAGCTCTCATAGTATAGGAGACTTACCCATAACCACACATATCACCTATGACGTCAGCGCTAGCTAATCTTTATCAGCAAAATGGCGTATCAAAGTTGAGCTAAGTTACTCAACATAAGTTTGAATATTAATTAACAATAAGTTATTTAAATGCAGAGCCGCATCCCACATCGAATTGGTTGAAATATAATTATTTTTCGTCTTCTTCTTTTACTTAACTTAGATTTATTATTTGTTTATGTATTTTATTGTAGCTGTGATATATTTTTGTTCTGTGTACCTGGCAACTTTGAAGCATAATTAGTTTGTTTATGTTCCACATGGCTTCGTGTCAAGTCTCTGTGTTAATGTATAGTGAAAGAAATAAAATCTTTGAGAAAGAATCTTTGTGAAAGAATTTAGATTGTATCACTTAAAAGAATTGATACTTGACGGACTTGGATTACTCGAAATAGAATGGAAGGAACATTTGCCAACGTAAACAAATGCCACGCTTCAACAACCAATCAGGGTCGAGATCCATTCACTACGTCACTTGCAGGTATTCCACTGACAAAAAAATATGTCTCAACTTTCATGTATTAAGTTTATGCGGATTTTCACGCGCAAAATTTAAAGTTCAAACTTTAAGTAAACGCCTAAGATTTATTAATTCATAAGCGACAGCGATTAATTGATTCAAGAAATAAAAACATTGACTTGCTATCGCTGAATTATAAAAGAAGTAGTTTTTTTTATGTAAATTAAGAAAAATGTTAGTATAATTACTTTCCAGAATTGAAGATTAAAAAATAAAACTCAACAACAATGAAAAATTAAAAAGATATAAAAAAAATGCAAAAATAAAATCCTGTAAAGAATGTACACAATGATATGATGCGTTAAAACATTCACTATTCTGCTGCAAAGCTTAATAGAAATTTACGGAGATATTCCGCATTATATTTGAAACATACACGGTGAGAAAAATTCTGGTTAAATTACCGTACTGTTTGGTGATGACACTTCTGGTAAAAGAATAAAATAAAAAAATAAAAACTTGCTGTACGATATTTCAACCATTTATTTGGGATTTTTTTTCTCTCGCTCGTATGGTAAAAGTTTACCGAAAATTCTGGTTTTCAAAATTCCAGTTCTGGATCTTCCTCAAGGTCAGTGGCGGATCCAGCGGGGAGGGGATCATGACCCCCCCCCCCCCCAAATGAAAAAAAATTTTTTTTTAATAGTTTACAAAAGAAATAAAATATTTTTAAAATTATTTAAGGGAGCATATACACCTAGGTAGGTCGGAAAAATCGATTTCTTCCTCCATCTAATTATGTTCTTCACTGTTTCAAGAATCATAATTCAAAAGATTAAAACGAAATTCGTCATATTTTCATTGTAAACATTAATAATGTTGATCTGTAATGTTGTAATCTTTCCAAGATTATTAATGCCTATGACATCGATTTGCACCCATCAATCAATTTGTTGTTGAGAATTTTAATAACTCTGCCAGTTAGTGCAGCAACAGCAGAACGCTCCTTTTCAACTCTTCGACGTCTCAAAACTTGGCTTAGAGCAACTCACAATCAAGAACGATTAAATGGACTCGCGTTATTAAACATTCATCGAGAAATTGATTTGTATGTTGAAAAAATCTTCGACAGATTTGCCAAAGTTTCTAAAAATCGCATTACATTTATTATTTAAAGATTTTGAATACTTAAATTATTTATGTATTGTTCTATTGCTCATTTTGAAGAAAATAAATGAGAAAACTAGCATTAAAAACCCCATTTTTTTTTCAAAAGAAATATTTAAAAAAAAAAATTTATAAGAAAAAATTAATTGTGGGGGGGATCTGAGTCTATGACCCCCCCCCCCTCAGGAAAAATTTCCAGATTCGCCCCTGCTGAAGACCAACCACAGTAGAAATAGATTAAAACGGGAAAATAATAACTTACATACTTCAGTTTATTTATTTTCAGCCCTGTGTTTTCGATTAATTTTTTAGAAGAAGAAAAAAAAAATCAATATCATTCAATTTGATTCGAATTCAGTGACATTTATTACTCTTCCAACAGGCGGCACCACCTGTACGATACATGCCACACATTTAGTAATAATTACAAAACAGAAAAGTAAATATAACCGAATAAAAAGTTTTTATCCCATGCTCAAAGGCTGCAGAATTCTAAGGTTTCTTTGATGGTCACTGGAGTTCCGAGAGATTAAATTTTTTAAATCAGTAACGATTTTTGAAACTTGTAATTGCATTTATATCAAAACAATAATATCTTCGATAGTTTGGTTATTTTTATGAAATTATTCAAGTAAAATGTCATTAAAAAAAATAAAAAAAATGGCAAAATTTATAAAAATTTGAATTTGTATTTCTCATCGAACTGTTCAATTCGAAATAAAATTATTGCATTCACGAATAACGAATTATGTTTTGCTGATAATTATTCTCAACGTTTAAATTAGTTCCAACCATCGAATTAATTCTCATCGAACTGTTCAATTCAAAATAAAATTATTACATTCACGAATAACGAATTATGTTTCGCTGATAATTATTCTCAACGTTTAAATTAGTTCCAACCATCGAATTAATTCTCATGGAACTGTTCAATTCAAAATAAAATTATTACATTCACGAATAACGAATTATGTCTCGCTGATAATTATTCTCAACGTTTAAATTAGTTCCAACCATCGAATTAATTCTCATCGAGCTGTTCAATTCAAAATAAAATTATTACATTCACGAATAGCGAATTATGTTTCACTGATAATTATTCTCAACGTTTAAATTAGTTCCAACCATTACCAAAGCGTTTTGGTAAAAATAACTGAGATTTTGGTGTTCCCATTACAGTACAGATACTGGCTCTACTGGTGTTCCCTGTAGAGCCAGAAGTGTGGGTTTAAACCTAATAATAATCCTTTCCAAAAAAGATTTTTTTAAATTTGAAAACCAATTAAACATATAAAATAATTTGTAAATAGAAATACTTTTTCAAATATTTTCATTAATTAATTTGAATCGATTAATCGACATTATTCAACGTAAACCTTACTTAGTGAGTGAAAGAAATTCCAACCATTTACTTAAAAATTATTCAGGGGATCCATTTTGAATTTTGTGCACTGTACACTTACTCAAGCAAAATAATCTTGATTAAATAGTTGGCACAAGTTAAACGAATAACGTCCAAATAATTCTGTCGAATAAGAGGTATACAAAAAAATTTATCATACGGAAGTCTCTACCTTAGTTAGTTTAAATTTTGTTATTTTGTATTATAATTCATGGGCATATTTTTGCTTTATTATTAAGCGTTAACTTACACAAAAAGTTATCTTGCAATTTATTTAAGTTTACATTTACTCTTATTTCGAGGGTCTCATATTAGCTTCAGTTAGTCCTATATGGTTGCCATTAAATGGATTTTTTTTTAACGTTTTATAAGGAAATATTTTAATTTCATTATAAAAATTCTGAAATAGTTCATTGAACGTTAATTATTTTTTAACATTCTAGTTCTGTGTAAACAAATATATGTGTTCAAAATAATATTTTTTTAATCATAGGTAATAAGCAGAACGATAAACATTACCGTGGGGCAAATAAACAGCTAAACAAACATATTCACAATCATCTTTCACGTCATTAATAAAAAAAAATAATATCTTTTTCGAAAGTGCTAAAGTGCTATCAAAATAAAACAGAAATGTCAATGGAAAAAATTTTATTCAATATTTTAATGGTTTTTTTACAATTTACGATAACTTTGACGATTGATATATAAATTGATTCTTTCTATATTTCATTACTCCTAGATATAAATAGATTATTAAAAAAAAATTGACGATAATATGATTTCACCCGTCATAATAACGCTAAAATTACTTTAGGCGACATTAAAAAATAATAATCTCGTTTTCGAAAATGTTATATATTTTCAAAATAATATATAAATATGGAAAAATTTCTATTCAACATAACAACGGTTTACTTTTCAACTAAAGATAACTTTGATGCTAACGATAACTGAAAGATAACTAAATTGATTATTTATATTTTTTATCTGCAAATAATGCTAATTTATTTCAAACGATATTGCAAAAAATAATCTCGTTTCCTAAAGGGTTAGAAATTTTCTACACGTTTTATGATAACGCCGAATTGTAGTCATGCAAATCTCAGACGCACTCATTGAGTAAATAGACTGGAATAATAACGTCTGAAGTTGGAATATTTTTTTTCTTTCTCACAAAAGCTCTATTATCTATTTCTACTTCTAAAGAACTTTCTACGTGCTTCTGAAAACTAACTGCCTTCTGCATGTAACCACTAGCAATTTCAGAGCGACAGTCACGGAAATCTGCACTTGGAAAAAACGTCGAGTACTTTTTTTATGGAAACTGTTCTGGCCTTCGTTACTGTAAGTTCTATTATGGGGCAAAAATTCAAATCTTAGAATTTCGAAAGAAACTGGATTCATTGAAGTATAATACTTTAAAAAATATGTATAAAAAGATATCTACTACTGTACAAAATGTCAAAAAAAAAGTATCAATAACCATATTTATTTGCTATGCAATGTAAACAGCATAGCAATATGAAAGAGAAGTGTTTAGTTTCACAATCATTCAATTCACAAAAAAGGAATAAACAAGACGAAATAAGAATAAAGTAGAAATAAAAAAAGTGTATAAAGTATTGTATGTAAAATTTATTTGAGGAAATTTATTCTACGTATGCCCCGCATAGTATTTGTTTGCAAGTATATTACTTTTTATAGATATCTCATTGAAAAAAATGAAAACCCAACCAATTATATTTTTTACTATAAGTCATGTTTGCACATCTTTATTTTTGCATTTTTAAATACGTGTTCAAGTAAAATGTTTTTCGTGAATTTAACTGGTTTTAAAACATGACATATTAAGTAAGCGTAGTAAATTGTGTAAAAGAAAATAAATAAGTAAGGCTATTTCTATTTCTAAAGAAATTCTAAAGAACTTCCAACGTGCTTTTGAAAACTAACTGCCCTGTGCATGTACAACGAAATCCGAATAAAAAGAGAATAAAAAAAAGAGTATAATGAAATATAATATAGAAAATTTATTTCGGAGAATAATTTAGGAAGTTTATTTTACGTATTTTGTGCTTAGTTTTTATTTGTAAGTGCGAAATTTAAATCTCATTGGAAAAAAAAAAACAAGCAATTATGTTTTTTATTTGCTTGTCTTTTCCTAATGTAAAGGTATGTTTGCATACTTGTATTTAGAGTGTGTCGTCGCACCTAGAAAGTCATGGAAAGTCATGAATTTTGGTCTTGAACAAAATTTGTCATGAAATTTCATGATTTTAACTATTCTTTTTAAAAAATCATAGAAAGTCACGGATTTAGGTCTCCGAAGAATCTAATTTTTTAAATGAAATTCCCCACTCACAATCATATTTTATTAAAATGCAAAATGTTTTTATCGTGTTCTTTAAAAATTACGGTGGTTCTTTCAAAAAAGGAAGAAAAAAAAACATGATTTCTAGAGCGAATTTTAAACTTCTGTGATTTCAGAATTTTGATTATTATTCTTTTTAGTTTATCAGTTTAAAATTCTAGCTGAAGCAAGACAGTCATTGGCGATTTTTTTTAAATTCCGAAATGAGAACAGAAAACTCAGGAGTATTTCTTTTCTTTCCGGTGAACAAGAAAAGTATCCTTAGAATATAATTCTGCAGAAAAAAATAAAAAAAATATTTGTTTTTGTATTTTTTTCAGCTATTTCATTGCTTCAACTCTTTCTTTACTCTGATTTTTAAATTTAAAATCTATAAATATGAAGATGCACAGTATAACAGTTTTTGCCATACCTATCATTTTAATTAATGTTATAATAATGCTTTTTTAAATTTATTGTGATTTTTTGTAGGAGGAAATAGTAACTTCGTTAAATCATGAAAAATTCTTGGAAATAGTCATGAAAAGTCATGGATTTTAAAATATAAAATGTAGCAGATACCTTGTATTTATTTTTGAATTTTTAAGTGTGTGGTCAAGTTCAATGTACTGGTTTTGAAACTAAACGTATCAGTTTAATATCGTAAATTGTGTTACCATTTAACAAAAAAAACAACAACAAAAAAAACGTCGGATACTTTTTTATGGAAATTGCTCTGGCCTTCGTTGCTGTAAATTCTGTTATGGACCCAAAATTTTAGTCTTAGAATTTCGAACGTAATTATTGTAGTACTGAACAAAATTTTAAAAAACTGAAAAAGCTAATAGTTATTTATTTTCAAATGCATTTGCATCGCAATACAAAAGAGAAATGTTTAATTTCCCAATCAGAACACTTCAAGCAAATAAGTAAATAAATATGTAAATAAATAAACATACAAAACTAAGAATAATAGGAATAAGAGAATAACGAAAAGTGGAATATGATACATAAAATTTATTTTAAAAAATTTATTCGCTGTGTATCCCGCATAGCTTTTTTTTGTAAGAGAAAACTTCTTATAGATATAAATGTCCTTAGAAAAAGAGAGAAAGAAAGTTAAAAAAAAAAACGCAACCAATTATACTTTTTACTTTTTTTTCTTATGTTAAGGCACTTTATAAGCCTTATTGCTAGCATGTATAAATGCGCGTTAAAGTGTTTTTCGTGAATTTAACTGCTTTTAAAATGAAACGTATTGAATTAACATACTTAAATTGTATTACCATTTAACAAAAGAAAAAATAGAATAGCTTTTAGAAAAGCTAAATAAATTTTGATCATGTAAATGATAGGCTGGAGGGGAAAAAACATAATCGTACACGAAAATAATAATGATAAAATGAGATAATAATATTATTAATAAAAGTTTCAGTTAAACCTGTTCATTAAGTCGCTATAATAAAAAAAAAAATTCGGTCAAGTACTTAATATTCATGTTAACTTTTTGCCCCCTTTTTCTACAATGTTAAATTGACCCCTTAAAAAAATTTTTTTCAACTTTTTCCAGTTTAAAAAGTTTTCTTCGAATGTAGGTTTCCTTTATAAATGACCAGAAAATAAATTCTTCTGAAATGAACATCATTGTGGCAAAAATCTGTATTCTTGGTAAAAGTTCTAAGTGGTCAAAATTACGGTCACTCTTTTTTTTCTTAATTTTTTTTATTTTTTTTTATTTATTATTTTTGTTTACCCTTTATACCTGTTTTAGAAAAACTTGGAAAGGTTAAAAATATGAAAGTCACTGAAAAAATTGCAATAAGAAAGCGAGGGGATTTTGGTCTAATAATAAAGTTGCATTTCAATAAAACGCAAAATTACGTAAATAAAATCTTCCGCATATATCTCTTTATAATACACATTCATAAGTTTTAAAAAACAATTTTAACTGAACTGCTGGGGCCGTAATTCCCTGGTTGGCAGGGAGCTGGACTCTCGTTTGTAAAAAAGGGAGTTGGAGTCCAGCAGGCCAAAGACTTCTCGTGTAGTAAATGGTGGGTGGTGCACATTAAATCTATCAGCTTACGACGTGCTTCATATTCCTAGAACAAATTATACCTCGGGGGGGGGGGACTGAATTAGAGATTGATCGTTCCTGGTTCAGGTTAAAATTACCATCTGTGGGTGAATGGATGCATGAATGGGCAAGCCCTATAAATGGGTGTGACGTATGGATGAGACAGAAGTTAAATTCTTGCCCATAGATGGCGCCACAGGAAAACACGAACAATCGCGCCACTTATCTTAATGGCCTACGACAACAGCAACAATCACAGAACTGCTTAAAAACTTTTACTGTTCAGGACGTTTTTCTTTCTTTCCCGTGGAAAACTTCTCAAGCGGGTTTTATTTTATTATTTCCTTAGGACTGAATCAGTAAAAACATTTCCTTACCTGTTAAGTTTTCAAACAACTTCGCTACTTAACAAAAACAAGTTTTAGTTAATGCATTCGAACACCATTATCTTTCCAAAATGTGGGGAAGAAAATAATGCGCTAACAATTATTCTCCATTTAATCTAAATTACTTTTTATTATATTCTTAATCCTTATTCCTAATTATACTAAAGTCTAAGAGAATAGTTAATTTGATGTTCTGTAGTTTTTATAATTTTTGTTCAAGCGCCATTGAAGCTATGCTTTCATTTAAAGGATAGAATAATAATCTAATCCGAAAGCAATTTCTTTTCGACTTTATGATAATTCTAGAATACCATTATTCTTCAAAGTACTTTTTTTTAATAAAATAAGTTGTATAGTGTGGGGAAAAACAACTCCATTCTAAATTACTTTTGATCTAATGATCGGATCTTCACGTTCTAGAACTCAATCTTAAAGGTTCCAAGGGGTGACCTCAAATATGGTAATTAATAAGTACAAATGATATTTTAAGTAAAGAAATGAGCCTCAAAAACGTACTTTTTTCTAAATAAATATACCTTTTTTTGACGAATTCGACCGTCAAAACATAAGGAGTAGCCACAATCTCGTAAAATATGGTCCCAGTAGTTTGGTCAGGAGTGTAGGCGGAATTGTAAGATTTAAAATTTTTTACATCATTTTAAAGAGTGTAATTTCACACGAAAAAATACAAAATCTAACTGAAATCGGTCGAATAGTTCTTGAGAAAAGGACTTTTCTATCTGAATTTTTAAAACTTAATTTCTCAGGAACCATTCGACCGATTTCGGTCAAATTTTGTACTTTGCAAAAAAAAAAAAAAAAAAAAANAAAAAAAAACTCTTTTAAATGATTTTAAAAATTGAACATGTTTCAATTTAAAATTTTTCGACTGTAAATAAATAAAATACTAAAAAATATAAATGTTTACTAAATTTTATTTTTTGCATGGAATTATAGTTGGATAAACGAATATTATAATAGTGTGCAAAAATTTTCTAATTCGCTTGAAATCGTTTTTTTTTTATTTTTCCTCGCAGTGTAAAAAGTTAAATTTAATTTTAGTTCGAACTAAAATAACTCTGACTAGTAGTTTAAATACAAAAAGAACAAGAAAGCAAGTATTGCTTTTAGTAAAACAAAAGAAAAAACAAAAATTCATCAAATACTGAATTTTGAGTTTCACTGAACAAATTCAAGAATTATTGACAAAAATATTAACCAAAGAAATCGAAGAATAATGTCAGACCTTTCGGAGAAAAGCATATATTAATGGCTCAGATAAATAATAACAAAAAGGCAGGGATATTTTGGTTCTTTTATTCTTTTATAACATGGAATAGAACGCGCAAAATGAAGAAGAATTATGCATATTCTTTCGGGAGAAAAATCATAAAGTTAAAGGTGTTTTATATTGCTTTTCTTTAATATTGATGCGTGTGTCGAATATTACTATGTTGAAGGTTAGAAGAATTTACGTTCACGCTCAATAAAAATGATTTACACTTCATATTACAGTAGCAATATTTTCAGATATATTGTCTTAAAAGAATGCTAAAATGCAGCAGTATTTCAAACAGAGCTTTTTGGTCAAATAAGTTTTCATTTTGTCGCATTATTGCGTCCACCATTTAAGAGATAAAATTAGGTGTGTATACTTTAACATTAAGAATTCTGTTATTTAACATTGAAGTGTCAGGGAAAGGAACACAGTCCTTACACTTTTCTTTTATTGGTCAAACATTGCAAGTTTCAGAGCATCTTGAAACATTTTATCACACATAGAGGTTAGAATTAAAGTACCAAATTAAGTCCAGTATAGATTACATTCTAGTTGACGATTGTGGAAAAAAATTTAGTGCGATGGTTACATGAGCCAAACCGGAAAGAAAACTACAAAAAAAATTATTTAAATTTCTACCTTAATGATATGTAATGAATAGAATAATGTAATGTAAAAATAAAGGCTTTTGATTGGCCAACTTTGTCTACCGTAATTGTGAAAATTTAGCTGAATTCCACCCTAGAAAGCCATGGATTTACGAAGTGTACATTATGTTCATACGATCGATAGATTAATGAAGCTCACGTAAAACTGACAGATTTTACACTGTACTGATATTTTGTTTAAAAAAGGTTCATTAGAGAAGGAAACGTAAAATAAACTTTCTATTCGATTTGGAGCCCCCCTTTAATGTGGGGGGCGGGGCCAATTATCCCGTATGCCCCTGCCTTAGTCAGGCTCTGACAAGGTGAAAACTATCACCATCTGCTTTCTGGTGCAACTTGTGGTCAGTGCCGTTCCTGGGGTGGCGAACGCCTGCGTGCAAGAATAATTTTGTGCGCCTCTATATACTATCCCAGAAAGCATGTAACCTTACGACAACGTTGTGTTTTAACTTTATTTTCATTGTCACGAAAAGGTTTGGAGTAAAAACCTTTTTTCAATAAAGCAAAAATATTGCAATTTCCAACCTTTTTTCCTAAAAGGAAAACTAAATGATTTTTAAAGCTTTTTTAAAAAACATNGTTCGGTACAGTTCAGATAACAGATCATCGAACGTTGAATTATGATAGATGTCAACCTCTTCTCATAAAAAATTAGATAAATTGCTAACATACATCAATGTCTTCGCTGAATCATGTGTCTGGAGACTCGTTCAATGATTAAATTATTTAACACTATGCAAATTATTAACAGGATTACTAATACGATTTGCAAATAGATAAGTGGGACCCAACTCTAAGTGTTTTGAAAATCAGCAAGGTTTTTGAAATTGTTTTTCGCTTGGAATTTATTTTTTACCTTATAACCGTCGTTGACCAGCTGACCTCATTTTGAGTTTGCGACTACCAGTGTTCAACCCCGTAGTCTTATAATTTCGAACCCACTCCGGAAGATATGAGAAGGGAACTCCTGAATCAAGTATTTTTAGGAAAATTTACCTAAGGGATGTACTTTTTGATGGAACTAACCCGCATTTGCAATACATGGAGAAGGAAACCTCGAAGACCTCTCACACTTAGAATAAAGATTTTGATATGTTACTTTTCATTGAAGATACCGTTTAAGCTCAAAACGGATTATTGAAGATATCTTTTCAGTAATACAAGAAATTTAATATAACTAAATAAAATACAAAATGTTAAAAAGCACGAGCGCAACATCTCTGTACAAGCACAATCTATGCACTCTGATACTAAAAAGTCTAAATAGAAGAAACAGTTCTTATTTATTTTTCCCACTCGAAGGAAGGGTCTAATCGTTCTCCCTGTCACGAGTATTACTTTTCTCTTTTTATTGCTTCGAATCTCACTGTTAGTCTGAGAACAAGGGGACACTAACCTATGATCCGTCTACAACTGAATATATTTTACATCAGCAATTTGGTCTGTATGAGCCGGGTGCGGAATTCGTATCAACAAAAATCACCGAGCCACTCGGAATTTTTTTTCTTCTTAAAATTCGTTTGCAATTTTCAACAATCGCGTAAAAAATAGCACCTTTTCTTGTCCCAAAGCTTGTCTTGTCTGATGCTTCGATTGAGCCCTTTAAAAATTTGAATTTCGGTAAAACAACCTCATTGTCTGAAATAATGAAAAATTCTAAAGTGTTATACACCAGTTCTATTTTTCTAAGTACTAATATACCGTTACTGAACTTTTTCTGTCATTTTCCTTTTAGAAGTAATTTATAAATATTTAAAAACCTATATTAAACTACATTAACTAAAATGTTTAAAAACTGCTAAAATACTGAAAATATTCCTTAACTAAGTATTTATAGTTAAAATTTTAAGATAATTTAAATGAGAAAAGGAATTCAATTTTTTTTCGAATATCTTCCATTTTATATATGATTGACTTTTTTTACTTTATATGTTTCTTTAAGGAATCTACCACTTTTCTTTTTAAATATTTACGTATTTAAATAAAATTTTTTAAAAAAGTTATTATTCAAGGAAATGGGAAATTTTAAAATAATCGTAAAATTGTAAGATTAAATATTTTTAAAAATCTAAATATTTTAATAAAATTGATTTTATTGCTATGTTTTTACATTAGTATTTATTGTTTGCTTTCATTTAAAAAAATAAAAAAAAACTTTTTGATTAAAATTTTTAAAATTCTAATCTGTTGATATATAAACATTCACACGTATATCAATAAAATAAATATTTTGAATCAAACTAAGTAACATGAATATAAACATTACAAAAAAAAAAGGTATGGCATGAAGCAAACAAACCGAAAAAAAAAATGAGCGTACAGAATGTAAACTTGAAATTTGAGCCTTTTATCACATTTAACAAGCAAAAATTGGCGAAGCAACCTACCACGCGGCCACCGAGGCTTCACATTTAATTTGAGTGAGGCGTGAACTGCAAACAACTAAACTCATAGGTTCTTTTTGAAGAAAAAAATTCGCAGTCCGATATTGTATTGTATCTGTTGTTATTTGTGTAATGTGTTTGACAAATTTAACTTGTGTATTTTAAACATTGTACCGGTTTTAGTGCTTGTCAACTAAAACGACATTAAAATCGCAAGATTAATTTCTTAATTCTTTATTTCAAGTGATTATTTAACGTCAAAACTGGCGGGAACAGTCGGATATTACCCTACGATGCAAGGGTATGCGCATGCGTCGGCTTCGTTTGTAAAATACGATTCCGCCATGTCTAACAAGGTAATGTTATTTAACAATAAAATAATTATTATCTTACAAATTCTAAACTGTACTTACAATGAATCTTTCATTTTTTAGCAAGAACAAAGCAATGAGAGTCATCCTAGAACGCTGTAAGTGTACTTTATTTGTTTACGGCGAATACAATTACGCCGGTTGTTAACTATGCTCGTAAATGATAATCATTATTAATAATGAACTACTTTACATTTTAGCTACGTTGGTAATCTTGATCCTTCAGTGACAGAGGAATTGATTTTAGCACTCTTTGGACAAATAGGCCCTGTTAAAGGATGTAAAATAATACAAGAGGTAAGTTGTTAACACAAAATTGTTCTAAATTGAGATTCTAATTTAAGTTTGAAATTAGAGGTTTCTTTCGAGTGATTTGTATAATTACGACTAAAGGAGTTAATTTACTTAATCTTAAAATGTCATCCTCTCTTCCGCACACCTGCCAACAATGAAAACTAAAAGTAATTACTATTTGTAATTCGTTAGGCTTAGTAGTGTGCTTGTTTATTTACCCCTGATTTTATCTACGAATTTTGTTCTTTTGATTAAAGACACTTGAAACAGAAATTAATGTGTAATTTCTCAATGCTGTTATGTTATTAATTCAAAGCATTTACCTGTAATACTACTCATTAAATGGTTGTAAAGTGAGACAATCAAGATGTATTTCTGTGAGGGATAAACATTGTTTCTAATATATAATGGAATCTTATAATGCTTCTATATTACAGTAGCATTTTCCGTATATATTTAAAGTAATTTAAGTTAAGATTTGAACAATAAAAATGTATACATTATTTAAATTTTATCCAGTTTTGTACTTCAAGTAAAAAATGCTGTGAAATTTATTTCACGGATTGTTTTTATAAGCTTGTTATTTATGCTGTATTGGCATAGATTTTTTAAAAATCAAAACATGTTTATATTCAACACTGCATAGTCAAAATTTTCAATATGTATTATAATGTTCTGATATTTAAACTGAGTCTCTTAGCTTCAACTTAGTATAATGGATTGTTTTGGAAAGTTGTCCTTGCAGTGTTTTTTCTTGATTATCATGTAAAGTAATGCAGTGCAGCGGAGCCTCAATATTTGCTCGATTTAACAGAATTCTTGTAAAAAGTAGGGTTCTGTAAAAGTCATTAGTTCATACATACTTAGTAATTTAAAATTCTATTTAATTTCTTGTGCAAAAAAAGTTATATATGGCATGAGAATTTTTGTTGAGTTGCACAAATTACAAAGTTCTTATTCTGATAGAAATATTCTGACACATTAAAGGTTGTTTGCTAAAAAGTACCGTTTTTTATTATTTTAAAACATATATTTTAATAAATGACTGTTTAAAATTTAAATTTGCAAAAGAATTATTTGGTCTATAGATTATATCCATCCTTACCTTTTTTTTTCTTTGTTACATTCAAATCGTTTTAATTTATTATTAGGACTTGGAAATTTCGAATCCCGCTTTTAATTAATCAAAATTCGTGCGACGGTCTTGCTTCTATCTCTTTTTTTGCAGTTATTGCTGTTGATTTCTCAAGATTCAAATTTTAAATCCCTTATGTTTTCACCTAACCCAATCACGAATTAAGCATCTGAGTTATAATTTTTTGATATGGTTGATTTGCACTTAACTAATGCGGTTGTTTCAATGTTTTGCGCAGTTATATTGATTTCCATATGATTTTTTAAAAAAAAATCTTGATATATTTCACGCAGTAT
The DNA here is from genome assembly GCF_043381705.1 of Parasteatoda tepidariorum. Lineage (NCBI taxonomy): Eukaryota > Metazoa > Arthropoda > Arachnida > Araneae > Theridiidae > Parasteatoda > Parasteatoda tepidariorum. Next base: position 54,299,739 of record NC_092213.1, on the reverse strand, counting down.
TATGATACTAGATTTTTGAATTGCAGATCGAAAAGTTTACTATTTAGAGCAATGATTCTATCTTTTTGCAATTGATTATTAGGGATTTTAGCTACTGATTTTCAATTTCTTTATAAATGCCTGATATGTTAATATTTATTGCAACATGCAAATTTTATATTTGGTATTTGATTATCTCCCTATTTAAGCATCTGATTTGTCTAAGTTTATCAAATCTATGTGATTTTTTTCTTCAATCTTTTTTTATGCATTAATTGCTGAGCACTTACTTTATTTTCCTTGTCCAAATATAAATAAAAAAAAATAGGTTTTAATGATGAACTACCTCATAAGAAAGAGTTGTTTTGTTTGAAAATGAAACTAATTAATTTAGTATCAAAAATCTTCTAGATCACTTCTTTTTGCAGCAATCACGTGTCTAAGTGAAATAGTTTCCTTTGAACCTACTTATTGTCACTTTGTGTTATTGACAGTCGTTCAAACTTCCACTTTTGAAAAAAATGTATATGTTTGTAGGATTTGATTCATCATTAGTTTTCTAAACATTATCATAGCTGCCAACTGTTCCTATTAAATTGTATTTGTTCCGAATTTTTGGCTTTGTTCCAAAAATACGATTTTAGATAAAAATGCTCCGATTATTTGATATTCTAGCACCTTTTCACTTAAGCCAATTTTCTTTCAACCCAGGAAAGGTCTAAAGCCTAGAAGCAGGTCATGTGATTTTTCCGCGAATATCGCAGATTTCCGCTTATCTCAAGACCATTGGTTAGCGGACTTCCATGAATCAAAAATTTATAATCCGACGAAATTTTGAAACTTTTGCTAAATCACGCTAACGAGCCATTTATGATTCGTACAAAATTTGATTCTTTTGATTTGGCTGATTTTCGCCATTTCAAATATTAGGAACTCAGTCAAAATCTGCTAATATCGCAATTTTTATTTTTAAATATTAGGAACTCAGTCAAATACTGCTAATGTCGCAATTTTTATTCACACTATTTTAATATCAATCATCGATTTTGGTACTTAGCTGATATAAAAGTTACGTGATTTAAAAATTCAATATCGCAACTCGTATTTTCTTGTTTTTAAAATCCATTATAGCGATACCTATTCTTGCGATTTTAAAATCCAATATCGCTATTCTTGTAAGAAGTTTTTTTTTAATTGGTTACTATAAAGTTGTGATATTTTTTATTAATAAGTAATTTAATTGAAACTGTTAACTCAAAAACTATGTTATATGATACGTATATGGTTTATAAATTGATAATTTGCTACTGATATTATGATTTTTGATATTTTCTTTTACTCTTTGTGTCATTATTTCCCCTGATTGTCTTATCATGCTTTGTGTTCCTATTTTTCTTTTTAACAAGTTGGCAGCTATGCATTATGAGTTTTTCCAGGAGGGAATTAGCTGAGCTTGATAGGTGGAAGTTTATGGAAATTTTAAGTATCCCAAAATTATTGCTTGCTAAAACTAGAATTTGCACTTTTATGAACGGTGCTTCAATAGGCTTAACATTATACCAACCAAGTATTTTTGTTTCCCTTATTAAATTAGGATTTGTTATGAGTGAGTTTAACTGTATCTGTAAAATTCAGCATTTCATATTGAGAGCTAGTTTAATTTGCCTCTGGATTAGTGTTAATTTGCGTATTGAGTTAGTTTTTTTTTATGCATAATAGCCATCGGTTTACAGCTTGTCTCGAGCCAAGATTACTGTATAAGGGATTTGTAGAAGAATTATTTTCATTTTGGCTGAGTCACTGCTTGTGTTATCTTTACATATTTCGTCATGCGTCATAATGCAATGCTTGCAATACTAATACTATCTTAGTTGTCCTTTAGAATATTTTACAAGGAAATTAAGTCTTTGTTAATAGTGAGAGTTGAATAAAAAAGAAATTAGCAATTATTAAAAATGTTTATTATAATGAAATAATTATCACCACATTGTAAAGTATTGGATTTGTTTAGCATTTAATGTCTTTTTGATGTGCATGATATGTGTGTGTTCTATATTTTTAATTCTAATAGTAGTAATTTTTATGACAAGGGAACTATTAACTAAATAGTTTCACTGTGATGTGATCAATAATTTACACACTTTAAAGCTTGTAATGTCTCTGATCTCTTCATATTCAGAAGATTTTTCTGTTCGAGTTAGTTATTTTATTAAAATAATTTTTGTGTTTTGTATTACTGTGGTGTGATCATGGGATCACCACAATATTTACTTTTCCTACTGGGCTGTCTCCAACAGGAGCGCCCTCTTCATTGCCTTTGCAGGATCTCTAGGGCTCGACTCATAGCTCGTCTTTAGAGATTCTTGCAACCGCTAGGGAGGGGACGCTATCTTTTGGAGATAGACCAGTATTCCCCGTGGATCTCGAATAGTTGGTTGCTTTCTTAAGCAGCAGGATAATTTTTTTTTTTTTTCCCCCTGTGTGCTCTAGAGTTTAATCATTGATTTTTACCATAATAAGTTTTTCCTTATCTCCTAATTATTTGATGCATCAGGTAAATTCAGCAAGAAAACAATTATTATTCAAATGACTTAAATTAAATTACTATCTACTCCCTGGAGCACACAGGGAGGATCCAGCATGCACGTGGTGCAGTTAGGCTCTTGTGCATGGATGAGCCGCTTACTGAAATGAACATGTTTCTCAAAAACTGAAATGAAATGGAAATGTTAAATAAAATGCCTTAGTCTACAAAAATCTGTATTTTTCATTTGAATGGAGACATACAACTTCCAGCACAAGCAGATGGCGAATGATCTTCACCACATGGCCCTTCCATCAACCACATCCCCCGACCTATCATAGTAATTACTGTTAGTTTTATAAATAGAATAAAATTAGGAAATTTTTTAAAATTTCTTTTAAATGGCTTAAAAAGTTAAGTTAGTTTTATAAGTTAATATTTTGACCAAACTGTTGAAAACTAGTTAGATTTTATTAATTTTTGTTTATTGCTAATAAATAATAAATCTTTAAGACTTGTTTATTAGAAAATTATGTTATCAGCTCGATATAAAATATTTAAGTTCAATGACCTTTTTCTTATAGTTAATTACTTTAGTTATGTTTACCCGGAATATTTAATATTTTGTTAATATTCTCTTTTGTAAATTTTTGTAAGTAATTATTTAAATAGATGATATTGTTCTTAGTTTCTTACAACTAATAATCATTTGAATTCTTAAAAAGTATAAAATATCTAGGTATTCTTGTCTGTTTGGCTTAATAGTATTTTATATTTTATGTTTTATTCAAAGTTAGAGATAGTATACATTTAAATTTTCATAGCTGTTTATCATTAAATTTTGACTTAGTACTCATATTAAGTAGTTGGAAATAATCAGAATGAAAGAAGAAAAAAAATTAAAAATACACTGCTTGCACGGTTTTGTAGATTAACTTTATGTCCAAATTACAATTGCTTTGATTTGTAATTTTGGTTGAACACCCATATTCTGCATGCAGTTTGGTGTGTTTCGATTTTGTTTTGTAATAATTTTAATTGTAATATACATAATGAATTAGAGCTAAACTATTCATAAATTTTGTATTAAGATTGTTCTTAAAAATTTTAAATTTCAGTCTTTATAAGTTGTTGAACTATAAATCTAGATTTTAATCATTTTCAAAGATTTTTAATATCTCACATCAAATCTATTGAGTGTGAAATCTTATGTTAGTTGCTTTTACTTTAATTACAATGTTCAGGGAGGGGTGCACGTTTTTTGGAATTCACTTTGTTTTCAAAAAATAAAATAAAAACTAAATTTAATCTTAATATTTTATTTGCCTGATATTCACATAGTTGTGTCATAGGTATATCGTTAAAATTTAAGGCTCCTTTCTAAGGGTCAAATGGAGTAGTTGAAGGGCAGCTGGTAGCATTTTATAAAATATTACAGCTTCTCACTCATTTTCGTTCATAAATGGTCAGTTTTAACTCAGTGTAATGACCATTGAACAGAAGTGCACAAGTTATTTTTCAGAATTTTTAGCACTCTAAAATATTTAGTTAAGATTTTTTTTTATCAAACATGTAAGCAATTTCCACATTTGCTAAAATTTTTTGTTGTTATGCAGGTAATGAGCATTATCTGTGCTGATAAAGAATGTTCTTACTATACAGAAATATTAAAAGAATTATAATACAGGACTAAACTAAGATTAGAAGTTGCAAAAGAATTAGTAACCATTTCTTTACTAATCAATTAAAGTGCAAAAGATTTTTTTAAAATTTCCTATGAGCTGTGCAATTAGTCTTGCCGATGAACAGACGTAGTGCGTTCTCCTGAAGTGGTAACCACTCTTTCAGGACCACCACATTAGGTGAGATACTGTTGGCCATTTTAGTTAGGACGTCTAGTTTATGCCACACTAGGTAGCGGCACCAAGACTCTATTTGGATGCTAAAGTGCACTAGGAATTTAATTTTACTAAGAGCCAATAGGGCACTCCAGGGATCTTTTACATGCCGCATAATCGTACAACATGGCAGCTGAGGATTTTCTGCATCCCGAAAATCCGATGTCTGGACCAGGGATCTAATCCGCATACTTGGGCTCAGAAGACCAACTGTGCCATCCAGCCACAAAGTACGAAAGCAATATTGCAGCAACATGCTCATGAAAGCCTTAGGCTATTTTTGTTTAATGAAGAATTTTCAGCTAAAAGACAGTCTGGGCTTGTATGAGGAGTACACTAGTAGCTTTAAAAAATAAAAAAAAAGAGCTCATTTGACTTCCATTATAGGTAAAATGTCAACTATAAGCAAACTTTTCTAGACACTAATAAGATCTTGGATACCAATAATGAAGCCACTGAATATGAACTAGTTCAATGAAGATGATTATAGTTTTCAACATTTCAAGAAGTATATAGAACAAAATTTCAAGAAGTATTATAGTTATCAACATTTCATGCAAAAACCACTCAGTTTTTAAATGAGAATGTGCCAGACTGCGTTGGAAACAAAAATTGCCCTTCCCACAGTCTGAATTTAAATCTTTGATTATTATGGTCAGTTTTCGACGCAAAAGTGGCAAAATTAGGTTCTTAAAAAGTCATAATCATTATTTAAGAAGGCAGCAACAGACATTCCTTTTTGGAAGTATTGTCAGCCTTGTTTGGCCAAATAAAATTTAATCTTGAATTCAAAAGTAATAAATTTGAATAAAAGGTAATTACATGTTTATTTCGGTTTTTTAATTTGTTATATCAGGACTTATGGCACGACTTGGTAAATGTTAAGTTTTTAAATGCAGATGCTTTAAATCTTGATAGCTCTGATGTCATAAATATAGTTATTGTCATAAATATAGTTATTGTATACGATCTTACTTTCTTTTCTATTTTTTAGCCTGGAAATGACCCTTACTGCTTTGTGGAATTTACAGATCATCAGGCAGCTGCAGCTGCTCTTTTAGCAATGAACAAAAGATTATGTTTAGGAAAAGTGAGTTTTTATGCTTTTATCATATAATTAAAAAATTCTTAGTGTAATATAAAAAGTTTTAGCCACCTATTTCCATATTGAAAATCAAAGGACTGCAAAGGTTTACTATTTAAATTTAAAGTGAACATAATTCATTTAATCAGATAGTTTTTTTTTTAAACTGTTAAAATTTTTTGAAATAGATTCGATTAAATATATAATTAACTGTCTGGTTTTAGGCATTTTATTTGCAATTTTTATGATTAGCTTATTATTAACATTTTAAACACTTTTTAAAAGTGATGGTAAAATTTATAATTGTAATTAGTTAAGGCTTAATCTTTATTGGGATATTATTTTTTAATTGGGATATTCTTGAACATTATATGCAGAATTTTAAATTAAATATCATGAATTGATTCACTTGTATAGCATTGCTGCTAACTTGTAGATTTTCTTATAGAATATAACAGATTTTTATTTGAATTTCTTGTTAAGTTTAGATTGTACAATTTAATGACAAAAAGAGTTAAAGATTGAAGAGAAATTTTGAAAATTTTATTCCTGAAATAATTCTATGTCTCAAAAATGTATTCTACCCACTTTTAAACTGGAATTTTTGCAACAAAGTTATTTTCTTGCTTTATAAAATTTAGTTTAATGGTTTATTAGTTATACTTATTCTGTGCGAAGTATACCTTTGAAACTGGTATTGGTCACTTTGATGGTGTTGCTGAACTTTTGAAAGCTTCTCCTAAATATATTTAATATATTAAAAAGTGTAATGATCTGTTTTGACTCCTGCATTTTCCCAACCTGATTGGATTAATTTTTTGCAACAAATCAGAAGCATACTCCTTTTAATGTTTTTAGCAGGGTTTAGAGAAATTTTCCCAGATTTATACCACTTGAAGGGTAACTGGATTTTTCTATTTTTTTTGGGTTTAATTCAAATGAAATAGCATTTTGTACCTTCTGTCGTATATTGTTGAAATTACAATCACTTTAAACCTAATGGTTTCAAAGAAAGTTATATTAGAGACATAAACTGTTTCAGACTGAACAAAAGATTTTTGCTCGGATTTAGTGTTTTGGTATTGTTTTAAAATTTTGATAAAGTAGTGAATAAAATCTGATTTCTGTAATACTAGTGAGGTTTATTTTAATGCTAATGAATTTTTATACCCTAGAATTAAAGCAACAGATATAACTTTTCTTGAACTTTTAATTCTGTAAGTTGCAAAAAACAGCTATCTTACATTTTTTCTTTAACTGTTACTTTTTCAGTAATAATGCAAAACAGTGGTGTAAATTATGAACTTATTTTTTATATTAAAAATAGTTTTCTGAGGTAGAAATTAGTGACATAAGTTGTTAGCCTGGAGGACCATTATAATTTAATTGTGGTGTGAGTCAAATTTCTGTAGCATTGGACCAACAGACTAATGTTAATTTTGAGCACTGGTTCTAAATTAGTGTAAAATACAAAAATTTTTTAAATTTTTTTTTTATTATAACCTTTTGGAATATTTGTTCAGTGTAGTGGAATAGAATTCCCTTTACATTAGAACGAATTTAAATACAAAAAAGTAATCAATTTTGGGGAATACAATATTGTTGTTAGTATTATGAATCTTGCCTTGCCTAAAAGGTTTAGAATACAATTTCTCTAGTGAGTGAAGTTTATAGTCTAACAGTGTTATAATCTGAAAAATAAGTTTGTGAATGAAGTTCCTATTGTAACTAAGCAAGAAAGATTTGGGATTTATCTCCAAAAAATTGGGTATTAAACTTTTGGTGCCAATACCAGTGTTTTATTGTTACAATATAACATTTCAAGCTATTTTTAATCCAATAATTTAAATTTTTTTGAAGCAACCATGGAAGTTGTGGCTGGGCACCTTATGTAATATGACAAAAAAAAAATGGTGTGGGCAAAAATTATGAGTATTTTTTTAATACTAAGATTTTCTTTGTCTACATTGAGAATGTTTTTTTTTTAAATATTTAAGAAAAAAAATTAAACTAGATTTTTTTTTTATTTACCGATCAAAGATCTGATGAAATATTAATTTATTCATAGTATTATTTAAGGCTGGCATTTTAATTAAAGTAATTAATATTTTATTCTAAACCTTAAAAACTAAACTTGAATAAAATTCTAGTTGCTTTTATTCAATCTCAACACCCTCATGAATTTGTAAAGACAAAGATCCAATTAGTGAGATATCGAATGATTTATTTAGATCAAAGATAATTTTTCTAATTACTCTTGTTAAAATGTCTTTTTTTACATTCCCTGGCCAATTTATTAGACGATAATCAATTACGATTCGTCGATTAATTATCAGGTGATAGGTACAATGCAGCTTTGTTTTTACGTCACTAAAATCAGTTTGCATTTGTTTACGTTCGTGTATCAATTGGTTAAATTAGAGAACATATCATATAAATTCAGCTATTGGATAAATTAGAGGATATATTATATAAATATAGAATATTCATTTTATTAGGTATTTAGTATATTATAATAATTAGGCCAAACAAAATTAAATTGACGTAATTGCGATCTGTTTATTAAACCGCAAATTATTTTTCATACATTTGATGGAGTGATATAATTTAAAAATTTGTTGTTACTTTCCCTCTATTTTGTCTCTTTTTTTTTCTTCTATTTTTTTCTTTCTATTTTTAATTTATTTTAACCATCAAATATTGATATTACATATATTACCCCTTCTCATTCTTTTTCTGTAGTAATATTTTCTACTGAAATTAATGTTTTATGCTTTTAAAAATAAAGTAATTTTCATCAAAATTTAATCACTATTTAAGAGTTTTGCAACCTTGTTAAAATCTGCCAGCTATGAAAGGTTTATTTTGTTTAAAAAAAATAATTTTTAATGCATAAACTGACCTTAATTTTGATCACATTAATTTTATCCAGATGTTTTTGCAATGGATATATACTTAAACATTTTAGAAAATTATTATTTTTTATTTATTTAAAACAATAGGAGACATTGGTAATAAAACTGAATTCTTTTTCTCAATTCTACTAATATTTCAATCATCTGGAAGTACTGTCAAACCTTGATATTACCGACTTAAGGAAGACAACTAATATTTTGTGATATCAAAACTTCGGTATATTAAAAGTAGCGTATGGAATAATTTTTAAAATTTCAGCTAAAATAATTGTACTGGCATTTTAATATAGTTCTTCCGTCTCATAATCTTCCTTTCTTGATATCTTCCAATGCCTTTTTAATTTTTCCGATTCTTTTCAATCTATGCTGAAACATTGTCCACAGTAAGTACTTCAGAAGAATGAATTTCTGGATTCATTTAAATAACGATATTTGTCCTATATTGTGAGCAGATATTCTTATCGATACGCTGCCCTTTTGTGTTGATTTAAGGATTAGATTATTCATGTAGTTCTGTTTCATAATTCAATTCTTTAGAAGTCATGAAAAAATTTTAAAGCCTAGAAATGTTTCATTGCATTGAGGGTCATCAAGAAGTAAATGGGGAAATTTTTTTTTATCAAACTTGTATAGGGTTCAGATTTATGTTCTTTGATATCCCAAAATTGTGTTATTGAAGTTTGTGATATTAAGGTTTGATTGCATTTATGCAATTAAGATAGTTTGTTTCAAACCTTGACTTATACCATGAGTAAAACCGTCTCAACCTAATTTTATTTAAATCCAAAAATAATTTTTTTTTTACTGAGTTGCAAATTAATAGGAATTGCAGTCTGAGTTGCAATCGAATCTTGTCGAACTTGTCTTGGATTTCTTGTCATAAATGTTTTGCATGTTGTATAAATTTTAATCCTAAATCTCTGTCTATAAAGTTTTTTTTCTTAAATCAGAAGTACTTTAAACTAAATGATACACTTTGTTCATTATTTCCGTACGATTTCTCTAATTTTATTTTTAAAGCAAAATTGTTATGTTACAAAAAAAAAGAAAAAACTAAATCACTTTTAATATAACAACTTAATTTTTTATCACAGTGGAAAAGTACCACCACACAGGAAGAGGTTAATTATTATGCATAAAGTATTTTTGAAATTTTTTTTCCCTGTTATTTTATTCATTCAATAATTTTCCAGAGCATAACTTGTTGCAAATATTCATTTAAAATTGGAGTTTAATTTTAAGGATGTGATTAAACTTTTTAATAAAATCAATTTACTCGCTTTTTAAAAACCTTGTGAATTTGATGCTTATGAGCTTCGGAAAATTACACAGTGAATTATACTGTTATCGTTAAGGCAAAGAACTTCAAAGTTTATTAATCTATAAAACGTGACAGGCTTAAAATAAACTAGCACTTATGTCTCTTCTGTAAAAGTAAATGCTCTAATTATTATTCAGTCTCATGAATTTTTATGTCATATAATTAATAAGCTAATTTATGGATGTTTAAAATTTGTATTGTTGAAATTGTCTATGTATGCTATGAAGCTTTAATATTTTTTAAAAGGGAATCGAGTAATTTTTTTTCTTCACAGATTGTACATTTGCCTTAGTGGTTAATTTGTTTTAATTGTTCATACAGTAGGCACTCTTACCATCTCAGTTGAAACGCTATTTTAGTACCTTAGAAACATGAGCATAAAAAATATTTGTTATTTATTTTACATCAATTACATGCTCAGTAAACATCTTTCTTAGTATCGATTTAATTAGATTTAGTCAGTTTCTTTTTGTCTTCCGGTTTCATCTGACCATCTTTTCGTTTTTGTTCATCGGAAGTTAATCAATTAAAAAAGTTCCCGAACAATTCTCTTTATATATATAATTCCATGATATGGCACTATAAACACTGGTATTTATCTATCTATTGACAATGATATACCTATTATTCATTTTGTTCGGTTATCTTAGTCTAATAATCGCATTAAAAATTAACTAAGTCTAATAATAGTTTAAATAGCATTAAAAAGTTAGCTATCTCTTATGTAAAAAAAAAATGGAAAAAAAATCTATAAAAATATAACTGGTTGAGGATAATTCTGACAAAGTAAATATTTGTAATAGTAATCAAAATTAAACTTATATATGCGGCTAATTTTCCCACTGTGTAAATATTATTTACAATCATTTTTGGCAGTCAATTTTACTATCAATTTTGCCAATATGTAAAGATTATTTACCTATAAGTAATATTATTTATAGGGATCAAAGGGCAGATAGAACGGGTAACCATTCTAAAAATGCTTAGAAGGGTTACCCGTTCTATCTGCCTTGGTAAGACGCAAAAGTTTGATGTAAATTTTGGTACTCTGAAAATTCTTACTGAGGACACTGTATTTAATAGTTTCTACACAAAAATGTGAGTTTTTGACAGTAATTGTCGAAACAAAAGGAGAGTTTAATGTTAAAATAATTTATTGATCGTTAGTAATTTTATGTGTTCATTTATAAATACTTCATATTTATAATATTCAATAATTATCCTTACACCTAAATTTTGGGTTTTGGACAATTGCCAAAAGGTTTTTAACAGGGTGGTTAAAACCGTCAATTGTCAAAAACTTTCCAAACATGGTGAACAAATGAGAATTTTGAAAGGTGACCGAACTTGTCATATACAAATACGCTATTTATTCATTTTATTACTTGAAGTATTTTAGTGAGTAATTAAATGTTCTAAAAAATTCTGACTAACATGATCTTAAAAATCAAATTTTAATATTATAAAGTACAGAATACAATATATCAAACATATTTTTATTTTTTAAAAAAGAGGCAACCCTTATAAGATAACTTTTTGAAAATTTTTTAATTGTCTAGTTTGGCTTATCCCTGATTTATTTAAAGAAAGAAGCTAAGATTTAATGATCAAATATACTATTATCAGTTCTTGTTGCTCGCATCTTCACAAACTCGTTCCCAACTTCCTACAAACCAGGTCTTCCTGGCCCACTATTATTAATTAATATGAAAGTGTACTTCATTGATAGTAATAATTTAGAATTTTTCTTTACAAAGTTAACATCTTTTATATGCGGCTGTATATTTTTCTCAAAAATCTAGTTTATAATTTCAAATATTTTAATCTAAGTATTTATTAAGTAAGAAAATGTAAACAGAATTGAAGTAAAGTGAAGAAATGTAAACCAAATTGAAGTGTAAATAGGAAAAGAAAATTGGATGTGTAATTTTTTTTTAAATTTAGATTTTTTTTATTTATTTAATATTTGTTGTGAACTTTCTATTTTCTGTTTTAAAAATACTATTTTATTTGTAATCTATATGTTTATCAAGGATAAGTTAGGGAAATGCTAACAAAATGGAGAAGAAATAGATGCATTTATGTTAATACCAAAAAATATCTCTTGTTTAAAGTAAAAGCTAAGCCTTTATCAGGGTTGGCAGGTTTTTGACATGTGACAGTTTTTGACAGTTTAAACCATGGTTTAAACCGTCACGTCAAAAACCTCACTGTCAAAAATGTCGAAAANCTATAAGCCTTTATTAATTCAATGTTTTTCAGATTTGTTTCTTTTAATAATATTCTTCCTAGGCCAATAATCCCTTTTTGACTAGTGTCAAGGACCCAAAATTTTGGTGTAAGGATAATTATTAGCCATTATAAATAAGTATTTATAAATAAACATCATATAAAATTACAAGTGTTCAATCAATTATGTTCTTTAATTATTTTGACTCTAAAACTCTTTGTTTTGACAATTACTGTCGAAAACAAGCATTCTGGTGTAGAAAATATTAATTAATTATAGCTAAAAATATCTAAAATTGCAATTTGTCCAATCCAGTATTAGTTAAATTATTGGGGAAAAACTATTGTTTTAATGGAGAAAAAAAACTGGATTTATAAAAACATTTAGACTAGACATTTATTCATTATATGTAAAATCAATTTTCATTTCATCCTATTTAACTCCTTCTTTTCCTGGAGCATGCCTTTTGTACTCCATGCTCATTTTTCAATTTTATGTGAATTAGAACTAAGTTCAAAACTATTCTTTCAATTGGTGCTGTGCTGAATAGACTAGAATATATACGTACTAAAACTGTTATAACAATAAAATAACATGTAACTCAGAAATTTATTCTAATGACTGTACTAAATAACAGTAATTTAACTACACCCTTGAATTGATTGAAAATATTATATACTCATTTAAACAAACATTTCTATTTGTAAATTATAAGTAGTTAACTAATCAGGAGATATAAAGATTTACTGAATATATTCATGTACATATAAGCAAGAATGCAGGAAATTCTCCGCACCTAATATTGATGAACAAAGTTTCTTTTTGGGTCAAATATTATAGATTTTTTTAAAACGCAATAACTTTTTCAAAATATTTTTTGAAAATAGTTTATATAAGAAAAATTCATTTGAATTTACACGATTCTTGAATAAACAGGCATTTGTGTTATAAAATATATATTGAAATAATCATAACCAAAAATATATAGAAATTTATCAGATTAAATTATAATCCCACTTATAATCTTAAGGAATTCAAACTAATAAATACACAAATTGATGTTTTTTTTTTTTTATCAAGAAAAACTTCTGAATAGTGACATATTTTTTAACAAAAAATTTTGTGAGCATTTTTTTAGACCAAAATTTTATCTGTGGTTGCCTGAATTTTTTTCTGTAGCCTCTTTCACATGGTCCAACATATTCTGCTCAACTGATTACAACTAATAGCAATACATATCACAAATCAATTATAAGAAATTATAAGTCTAGATCAATCAATTATTGGGGAACACTTTATTTTATTTAGTAAAAAATATCTGGCTAAATTGCAATATAAAATAATTGAAACCAATATTTAGATTGATTACTAACTACTCATAGTTATTACCAGTAATGTAAACTAAATAGTTATAATATGGGTTTTAAAGTATTAAGTGTATCATTAGAAAAACAAATAGTTTCAATAATTTTGGCTACTTTTTTTATATGTGATAAATTAAATATTAGTCATAATTATTGTAGTATATAATGCAAATATATTGTCAATGTTTTAGTATCTAATAAAGTATCTCCAATATCATTAAATTAACTTGACCCAGGTTTTTGAAGGATTTCCACTCTTTTCAACTGGTTTTTGCTGCATCATGCCAAAAACCCAAACATGGTATATACACATACATTAATAAGTTTTAAAATAAGCAAACTGCAATCTTCTTTATAAATTTATTTATGTTTTACAAACTAAGTCAATATTAAAGTTCTTACTGTTCAGTTTTCTTTTATTTAATGCTAAAATAAGCTCTTTTTTTTTTTAAATGTTTTCACTGATAACAAAAGTATTTTAAGTGTTGTAGCCAATTTATTTTATAGCCATGCAATTTTAAATATTTTTTAAAACAAAAATATAAAAATATTTTTGTAAACAAGATAAGCAGCAATGCTAATTTCTTGTTAAAATGTCTACTTGGACTGAGATTGTTAGGGGTGCCTTCTGTACCTTTATACAAAATTTTTTTGTTTCCAAGTTTTTTAGAAAAATATGAAATTCTGTGCACAAATGGCCCAGCATAGGGCACATTACATCTTAGTAAACGTGAACACTTGTGCTGGAATTCCGTATAATATCTGTAGACTTTGCATTGCAGTAAAAAAAAAAAGTTGAACAGCATAGAATAAAAATGATGTGCTAATTGGGCTAATTAAGTGCTTGGCTTTAAAATCAACATGTATAAGAACTAATAATGGCCATTTCTTGCTAGTTTTTTCATGTTGAGGAAAATTAAATATGGAACACAAACAACCTATATAAGAAATTGATATTCTTTGTAAACAATTGTTTGCGTAGTTTGTCTGGTGGTTTTATTTGTATTTAAAGTTTATTACAAATTATTTAGTTTTGCTAAGTCCACCTATTTCATTTAATATATCTCTGAAGAGCATGTTTTGCAAGAAATAAGGAAAGTATAAGTAAATAATGAAGCCAATATAAGTTTTAGTGCTTTCTGAAGTCATGGAGAGGAATATTTCAAAACCAATTTGGAATCGCTAGAAAATAAAATTTAAAAAATTGATTTAGCAGAGCAGAAATGTTTTCGGGGGAAAAAATGATTTAAATTTATCATAATGTCAAGTTTTTTCTTTTCTTCAGTGTCTACATACTTTTGTTTCTTACAATTTTTATTTTAAAGTTATTGTTTTAGTTACGACTTGATTTGGCTTGTGGCAAGTTTACAGTTTAATTACTTAATTGGTTTTTGACCTGGACGAAGAATATACACATTTTTGTTATCTATTTATATTTTTTTATTGTGACCTATTGAACCAAGAACTAAAATTAACATGAGGACTAAACTATGTCAGTTTTGATGCAGTTTCTTTTCTTTCCCTTTCTTTGCTGAATTTATAATGGTATGAGATGATTATATTGTTAGATGTATTATATTGTTGATCATGAGCTTGAAGTTACTAGGTTATTAAAAAATGATAGGCGTGATATAAATCAGGTCAACCCTGCTCACTACATGGTGTTAAGTAGGAAATGGAAACAAAACATCTTGGGTGCTTGTTTTATGTCAATTGAGCGGAAGTGATTAAAGAATGATTTTTCATTGGAGTAATGCATTTTAAGTTGGATAATTTTATGAAGGGATCAAGAATTTAGGCATTTAATTCCAATTAAAATAGTAAAGTTTCCCATATTATAAAATCTGCTTCTTAACCATACACTTATAGAATAGCTATTATTAATTTAGATTTTACCTCGATCAAAAGAATTTTTTTTGATTTATGCTCAGAAGGTGCGTTCTACATTACTTCAAAATGTTTTTAATTCCACTTTTCTTTTTAAAGGAAAAAAAATTCTGTCTCCCTCACTAATAACAAATGTAATATTTTTTAAAAAAAGAGTCATTACAATTTGCCTTCTCATGCTCGAGGTGCAACCAAAAAATTAACTACTAGCATCTACATTGCTCAAAGCTGAATTAGAAATTTAAGTTTCAGTTAGCCTTTTACTGCAGCGCCTCTAATTAATGCGGGATAGTGTAATTCATCTCCGGGTTGTTGCCAATACTATCACCAATTTCCTACATATATATATCTGAGTGTCCTCTTATCTACTTTCAGTTTATACTTTAAGCTTATAAAAATGGATTTCTACTGCTGGTTATTTTAAGTGTCTCAGATTTCTCATTGGAATTCCTTTCCTGTGTATGCTTTTATTCTCTCGTAGAAAGTTCTAATCAGTAATGTTTCTTGTAGAAAGTTCTGATTTATAGTCCCTAAGCACAGATTTGCCAGGGCCCCCTGATAGTTATTTTAAACCAAATTTACATGTTTAATAATGAGGTGTTTTTGAATTATTTTATTACATAAGTAAATTACAATATATTAGTAAATTTCAGTTAATATTTATTTTAATTTTCGTTAACTAATAATTCTACTAGACAATTTTTAAGAATAAATAGGAAAAATTATTTGAAACATTTAGGGGTCGTCAAGACTTAGACCTCTCAAGTCTCATGGTAAGTCTGACACTGATTACATTCAGATTAATTCCGAAATTCTAATACTTGATAGAAGAAAGTTCTATCCAATGCGTATCTAGTCGCACGTTACTTTGTACACTTCTATGTGTTTTTTTTTTCCTTCTTTTTTTAACTTAACCTGTATTTAGACGTTAGTTGACTGCTAGGAAAGTTCGGAAGTTGGGGAAAGTAGTGGTCGTCTTATTTTTAATCTGATTTTAAATATAGTTTTGTAATTATGTATTAGAAACTTGGTTGCAGATTTTTCAGTAAGTATCCATTACCGAAGTTTATATTTGTCTATCTTTTTACCATCATTTTTTTTTATTCGTAACTTTTCATTGGGGGTAGGAAGGAAGCTTATCAGCGCCTCATAAATCATACGAAGAAAAGTGCGTTAGATCTTGAATCCCAGGAGGTGATGAGGTTCTGTGGAGCGCTGCTGCATAGGTGAGAAAGTATATCTGGGAGCTTCATCGACTCCAGGTGTGAATGGCGAGTTTGCTATTGGTTGCCATTCGGGCCTCATCAATTTGCGGCCCAAAGTACATTAAGTTAAGGAGAGAATCTGGGTATGGTGGCGCAGGATGTCAAAAAAATAGTTTTCTTGCGTCTTCCACCCCCGTTTCATGGAATCCAATCGAATGAGGTGGGTTAGAGATGAAAACTATCGAACTGCCGCAATCGATTTCCGTTCAGTTGCCGAATTCCGGCAGATTCTTTTGGTTCCCGCTACCCTGCATCCCACCTTTTTTATCGACTCCCACAACCGTCTATTTCTCTCGCACCTTTCATCTTTCCGTTTTCTTGTTTCTGATGTTTTTCTATTTGGGGAGGGGGAGGGAGAGATCTCGACTTAGCAGAGAAAGTGAGTAGATTAGTTTCGTGCCGATAACAGAATCTGATCTTTAATAAGCCCTCTTTCATAGGAGTATTATCCCAAAGTAGATTAGAAATTACTCTCATTATTACTCCCTTCATCTTAATAATTAAATGAAATTTGATAAGACTCTAATCAGCTAGAAATCAACTGATAATCAACAACGATGTTAAGTAAGTCAGCGTAGTGAGAAACGAATTATCCTACACAATTTTTAATGTAATCAATTTTTAGGTATTAACGAGTAAACAAAAGAAGGGGAAATTTCACCTTTGACAAATCTGTTTCGTGACTGCTAAGTCGATCCAGGAAAATTGTATTATCTAAATTTTCTAGGTTTCCGTAACAACAGAGTAGAATATCCAAATTTTACTTAAATTTACCCTGGCCTTCTTTCGAGAATTCGGTCTCCAGTTGAATTGGTTAAAAAGTTTCTGAAAGAATAAGAATTCAAAAATATAACTTTTTTGAGTTTTATGTCCCAGGAACTACTGAGTCGATTTGTTCTAAATTTAAGATTCGTTTCAAATTAGATGACTTGAGACTAACATTTTTATACCTAATTTTAAGTCCAGTGTTTTCACTACAGCGCGAGAAAGCGAGAATCTCGCATATTTTTTTCTGTTCTCGCATTAAAAAATGATTACCGCGAGAAATTCGCGCATTCTATAAATTAATTTCAAAATTCGCGAATTTCTCGCATTTTGGAAAAGGCTTCGAATTACGCCATTTAGAATAAAATCCGTTTTACTTTTCTTCCTGGATCTTTCATTATTTTCAACATCTGCCTCGTTATCTAGCTTCCCTATTTACCAGTATTGTTCAGAAACTTTTCCAACAACAGAACACAACCCCTTTCAGAACACATTTCTCTGCAACCACGTGCTTACCGTAAGGTTTCTTCATGTAAGACGTTCAAATTTTTAATGCACTAATGTAAGATGGAAAATACCTTGTAAAGGCAAAATCTTTTATGATGATGCAGCAAAAATATTCAATGCTTTAAAAAATAGAAGACGTTAAAAATGTGTTATAATAAAAAAAATGATTTTTTTTCTAGAGTTTTTGTGTTTTTTTAATTTTTAGAAATCTCACTTAACTTTTTGAAATCTCACCCTGTTTCTGAGAAAGGGTGAGAAATTCTCACCCATTTTTTTTCTATGATGAAAACACTGAAGTCTCTAAGAATAATGACCAATAAGACATTTTTTTTTCTAATTTGGATATTTTTCCCCTGTTTCCTTGCTTAAAACCGCCTCATATGTTCTCGTGATTTTTCGGTTTTTACCAAATATTTGTTATGGTTAAGAAAAGAATTTATGTTAAGGAACGTCATGGCTATTGAAATTGATATTTGCAGTTATATATGTTTAAACATATATGCAATTTTGAACCCCAATATGTTATAATGATTTTTCTCTTGAATTTCTACCAACTTGCAGTTGAAGCGTAAAATGGTTGTTTAAGGAAGAAAAAAAAAATGTTTATGAATGGAATGGAAACTCGAATATAAATATATTTCTCGTTTTTTATGGTTTGTCCTTAGTTGCTAGTTTTTCTTTTTCATTACTACTAGAGAATCTTAATGAAAATTGAATAAATTATATTTATGTCGTTACTTTTTTTTATCTCAGCCTTTTTCTAACTAAACTAAAGAAAGTTCTTAAAGTATATCTTGTTTCAATTTCAGCATCACGATCATTAAAAAGTTTTTTTCTCGATCTTATATGTTTTTCTTGGTGCTCTTAAAATAACGAATCCAATACTCAGTGCAGTTTTTTATATAATGTTATTTCGTAAGAAGCTATTTAATTACTGGCTTTTATAATCTGATTTTGGCTCTTTCAATTTCTAACTTATTTAAAAGTTAAATCGTTAAACTCGTTGTTTTTGGAATAAAAAGAAACTTATAATGTTTAAGTTTCCCCTGATGTTAGGTGCATTTCAATCTCAATTTAAAGTAGGTAAATATTACCGCAGTTGCCAAAATCCTGGAGAACCACTTGAAAAAAAAAATTGCAACTACCTGATACAACGTTCCAGGATTGGCTGATCAAATAAACCTCTCGTAAAGCGTTTTGATATTTTATTTTGAAAACTCTTCACTGTGTTTACTCAATTAACTTAAGTTTGAAAAATCATGGTATCAGTTATTTCTTTTTTGCCGTGATTTGTTTCGTTGTGCAAAGCCTTCCTCTAGATTGAGTGGAAACTTCAGTTAAAACAGCTATTTTTGGAACTAATCTTTTTTGAGTAGCTTGCTTTTAAAATCGATTTTTCTCTTCTGCCATTGATGTTACATACTCAGAGAAATTTTCCTTCCCCTCTAAAATTTAGTAAAGAGTCTTGTATTGAAGGACACGGAGACATGAAAATAATCTCCTTATTCAAAATTCTGTTGAGCTCTTTTCTTCCGTCTTCATTAAAGCTTTTTTTTTTTTTTTTTTTACATTTTGTATTCAACCGATGGCAAATCAAATAGTGATATCAATCAAATTATTATCAAGTGTGTAATATCTGCATTAAAAGTTAAATAGAGCTCTTGAAGATTAATGCTCAGGCTTGCTCCATTAAAGGAATAATTAGCATATCCGATTAAAATGCAAATTGCTTTACATTACTGGCTATCGTTAATTTTATTTTTTATTTTGAGATGATTTAAATTATCTGTGTTGATTATATTTGGGGACTTTTTTTTTCCATAGCACTTCGGCGGCTTTTTTTCACACATGTTCATATGAGTAATTTCTGTTTTAGTTAGAACTAATACAACTGCAGCTTATTTCCGCTACCAAATAGGCAAAATAGCAGGCAGATTTGCATAATATGCACAAACATCGTTCGCAGAATTTTTGTTATTATCACAGAAATTTTTTTAGTTTTACTACTAATTTAAATAAATAAAAAAAAATTGTAGCTGACTTTCAGGCATCGAAAATTGAATAGAGTGCTGATTTTTATAAAAATATTAAATGTTTCTAAAATAAAAATATTGAGAAAGCCAAGTATAAGGTAAAACGTGGTAAGTCAACTAGTTTTATATCGTCAAAAAACTGCTAAATTTATAGAAATATATGCTTGTATGTACAATAATCAGTACAGGGTTTTAAATTTAAAAAAAAAAAAAAAGAGAAAACAGAAACACTTAATTGGTTGTTTTCAAACATGTTTCATCAAAATTAGCTGGCGTTGAAAGGGTTAAAATTAGTTACAAGAGGCAATACATTGCTTTAAGATAATTTTTTAATTGTAATTTTGTGTTCGCAGGTAGTTTTTAATTATATCTAAGTCTGACAGGAGGCATTCCAAATCAGAAAGATAGGGAAAATAATTCATTTACTAGACTATGCAGCTCAAAATAAGCTAAGCTGGAGTTAAACCGCTATTGAAATAACTTTCGTTTATTATTCCTGTGTTAGTTTTTCTTGCAAAAATGCTGTTCGGAAGTATAACTTTTCTGCAAATGTATTGACAACATCATGATGCTATTTTCGGATTTTTTTTCTTCCAATTTGGCCACTTGTTTAATTACTGAAGGAAGTTCAGCATATTCCTTCTAATATCTTTGGTAAAAATAATTCTATCTTCCTGGCTGCTAGCTCATAGATCTTACTTCCATCATATATCGCTGAAAGAAATTGATTTTTCTTTCTAATTTATCTGGTTAAAAGCATCCGATCTTCCTGTCTGGTAGTTTATAAAACATATTTCTATCAGCATATATTGCTAAAAGAAATTTGGTAGTAGCACGAAAAGGGGGAGAATCTTAAGGTTGTGACCATTGCTTTCGTCATGGTTACGTGCTGGAAGCAGATCCAAAAAATGAAAGTTTCAGTAAGTATAGGACGAAAAAAAGAAATGAAGTGCTCGATGGCGGAAAAGAAAAGTTTAGTTCCTTTCATTTCCGCCTTTCCTAGGCTCTCCGGAAATTCAAGCTGCTTCTGAGAAAGCCGGAAATTCCCGTTTCTTGCTCCTGGAGGATAGGGACATGTGCATCGGGGGGATGTCCATCAAGGCAATTACCATTCCTAAATGAAAATAAGACTTTTTCACCCAGCTCGAAGAAATTCGGCGCTTCTGCTTTCATAATTACAAATCACTCGGCTGCAAACAAACAAACTTGGTAATGCCATTTGAATGATAGTTTTGATCGAAGAAGAATCATTTGTAGTTTGACCTTCCTGTTTAAATTTTAATACGCATACAATAATTTAAGATTTCCGTTATTAAACCAACTGCATATTTTGAAGATTATTGTTTGGAAGGAATGTTAACTTATTGAATGTTTGTTATCTACTCGTGTCTTTTTAATCTGACTTAAATGCCTGGGAAAAAGTACTCCATTACTTATGGATAATTGCTGGAAAATAGTTCTGCTACACTGAAAACACTTTTTTTGTTACAAAATTACTGAAAAGTAAAGCGGAAGGGGTGAGAACAGTTTAACAATATGAATTCAACTGATCGATACCAAATTTGTTCCTTTAAAATAATCCGATTTTTAAACGTTTTTACTTATAATGAATATCATGGACTGGAGTCGATGAATAAATAAAAAAATCCCATTAAAAGAAGTGTGAAATCGGAAACAGTTACCCTTGTACGACATGTGATTGTTATATTGAATTTTATTGTTTTCTTTGCTTGCAGCTCTGGATAACAAATTAAATAACGCCACTTGTTCGAAAAAGCATAGAAACTCTTAAAACTTTTGCGGGATAGTAAATTACTCATCACTACGTTGAATTATTAATAGTTAGAACGTACAACCTATGAAAAAGTCTTCAGGTAAATATGTTATAATAATTATTGAAAGACATGGCAATCATAGTGATATTTTTTATTTCTAAATACTCAAAGATGATGAGAGTCATGGGATGCACCTAAATGTCGTGTCGGACCTCGTCTAGCTCTGCGAAGTATTGCAACTCGACGTGGTATGAACTCAAGAAGCAGTCTGGTGTCTCTTGCAGGAATATTCAGCCAGGCTGCCTCAATAATGTCCATTATTGCAACTGAGCTCTCGATTAATGAATGACTGCAAATGGTCTCCAAATAGCTGAGCATAACCATTTCTATCCAATGATCGGACCATAGGATCCAGTCCAAGAAAGAAAAAGCAGCTCACTCCATTATGGAGCCACCACCGGATCGCTCCATTGTTGAAAATTTGGGTCCATGGCTGCGCGGTGTCTGCTCTACACTAGAACTTATCTAACTAAGGCACATTTTACCAACCTTACGAGCTCAGGAGGTGCGCTGGACGTCATGTCGTGTTCTTAATAAATGCGTTAGAATCAGTCTTCTGCTGTTATATTCCATTACAGCCAAATTTCACCCTACTGTCCTAACGGACACGCTCATTTTATGTCCACATTGATGATTGCAGTTATTTCACGCTACGCTACTTGTTTGTCAACAGCAACACTGACAATTCTACGCACACGTTCGCGTTCTCGATCATTAGGTGCAGACGGTTGGCCAATACGTTGTCCATCTATGGTGAGCGATAATGTCTGAAATTGAATATTCTTGGCAAACTCTTGACAATTCAAAGAAGATAAATTTTGGTCAAGGTTCTGAATGTCTGACAATGAGGCCTATAAGAATTTCCTTCAGATAAAATTATCGAAACGAGAATGTTTTTGATTTTGCTGTTTTTAAAACACTCTTGACACTGTAGATCGCGGAATGTTGAATTCCCTCACAATTTCCGATATGGAATGTCCCATGCGTCTTGTTCCAACTACCATTCCGTGTTCGAAATCTCCTCATTTATATTCTGTCTTAATTGTATCCGAAACATTCTCAGCTGAATAGCTTGAACACAATGCAATAGTCCTGCCAGTGCTCCACCCATTTATACGTTTTGTACGCGATACTAGAGCCGTCTGTATATTTGAGGTGACCATAACTTTTGTCACCTCAGTGAAGTGTTACACTACCAGTTCTATTTTCAGAGAAAGCAACGACTCTGATTATCATCATACTGGGTAATTAATACTATGAAATTATAAAATTTTTTACTTACATCTGATGATAATCATATGATGATCTTAGATTAATTTAATTAACTTTTCCTGTCTTTTATTTTTTTCTGTGTCTAAATAATAATAATTATTGTCATTAGACATTTATAACTTTCTTTGTGTTAAAACCGTCATTTAGTTGTTTCGTGTAAAATTCGTTCTAATGATTTATTTGAAAAGTGACTGGACAATTTTTTTATCCGTATTATTTGGCGTTGGATATAAATTGGAAGTGTTATGGCGAAGGAAACTCGCTATCTATAAAAATTTAAAGGGGCGTAAGTATATGGAAGATTTCATTTTGTCGGAATGTCGGCTGCCGTTCTTTGATATATTATGGTAACTTCTTTATATTTTTGACTCTTCACCGATTATGGATGGAGGGGGGAGATGGCCAGTGCCGTTTAACTTTTTCGTGTGTTGTCTTTTTTTTTCCCTTTTATGCTGCAAAAGTTTTTATTTAGGTTTTTTCTTCCGGTTGGCGGATGGGAAACGCCGAACCAAAAAGGAAACTAACAAAAACGGTGAAATATTTGGCGGTGGCCTACTTCTAAGGAGCGCTCGTCAAGACGTCAGTCGTCGCTTGCAGACTGAGTCCATTTCATATCGATTTGTGGCTTGGATGTGTTACGAAGCCCCCATCCCTTCGTCCTCCCCACATTTCCAGATTTTATATATATTTCTACTTCGATCGCGTTTATTCCGGTAGGTAGGGTAGGCAGTGGGCAACGAAAATAAAAGCGTGTCTTAAGATTTTGTTTTTCTTTTCTTTTTTTGTTAAGTCCGAGCCATCCAATTGGAATTCTGGTAATATGACCTTACTGTCATTCCTTCGCTTCTGATTGACCCTTATAGCTTCTTACCCGAAAATAAAAATTTCTGAAGCAACTTTCTTTTTGAACCTTTGGTGGTTCAGTATGGTCTAAAGTTTCTCTCTTGTTATGCTGACCCTCTTGTTTTGTTTGTTTTTTACTTTTTCCGAAGAGCTTTGGTTTGTTTGCCGCCTATTGTTAAATCTTAAACTCATGGAGTAGCAACTGAATGCAATTTTTTTCTTGTATTGTTATATTTATGTAGTTCTGTTTAGGGGAATATATAGAAAATTATTTCGGTTGGATATAAAAGAAGATGCTGCTTTAAGCACTTAGAAGATAGAGCTTTTCTTTAATCCTTAACAATATTTATAATTAAAGTAAATGGATACTGGTTGAAGTAAACAGTTGTATAACCATGCTTTATTACTCGGCCATTGTAAACCGGTGTTGCTTATTAGTATTCATTTGCAATATTTATCAATCTCAACAATTACCAATTTTGGGGCTGTCGTATCATAAAACGCCTATCCCTAACATTGCTAGAATATTGTTCTGATAATATTGTGCTTGATTTAGAACAAATTAATGCCAGGGAAAAAAAAATGAATCCCCACTCTCAACTGTTTTTAATCTAAGGAATCAGAATTTCCAATTCTCTGCAATTGCCTGTCGTTGCAAAATTGATGTTCGTATAATGAAAGCTTAGCATTTAGAAATGGTGATACGTTTGTGCCTGACTTACAGTAGGCGGAAAATTTGTAAAAAGTTAGGTTCGTTTTTTGGAGGGGAACATATTCAAGTAAAAGTAATTTTTTATGATTTAAGAAAAAAGAGAAGAAATTGGTGTTGTTTAAAGCGCAGTCGAGCGTTGAACTTATATTCGTTTTACTAGATTTGGCAATGGTAGTATTGGAAGAAAAATTCTATTGATATTTAAATTAAACTTTTTTGAAGGAAACATCAGCTAAGGAATACATTGAAAGTTATGTACATTTTTTACGGTTTCTGATGTCGTTTGGAAACATTTGGGAGACTATAAAATATATTTAGAGTAAATAAATTGAAAATGATGTTAAAGTGAGGCAATAAATTTTAAAGTCCTATTTTTTAATTTTTTTTTATTTCCGTCACGAATTAGTCCATGAGTGACGAGAATCTAAACATCAATGTATGTATCGGCAATACCCGAAGGAAGCAGAAAAATGATTGTGAGCTAGTTTTCCTCTCATTCTAAAATAAGCTCTCAGCAATTTTATTTTTTAGACACTTCGCTCTTCCGCATTTATATCATAGCTATGATGCACATAAACTTGAAAATTTAAATTTTCAGTTGGTAGCCGATATACTAATAATTTATTAGGCACTTTTTATTCAAACCTAGTGTGACCTAGTCGATAGGTCCTTTTTATTCAATAGCTTCCTTTTGCAAACTTTTTTTTGTCGCTTGGATTAAATTTTATAGATATANTTGATCTGTCGTACTGACTTATATATATAATCATATTAGAAAAGATCTACGACTATAAAAAGTTGTTTCAGCTATAAAAAATAACAATATAAATATGTGATGAAATTTAGTTAAACATTCCGACTTTAAAGAACTTAACTTAAAAATATTTGGGGTGGCAAAATGTATTTAATATATTCATTACGACTTAGAAACGTGAATTGTTAAAGGCCTCTCCTTTCACATTAATCTTTCCATCACAAATTGATGGATCAAAATTTTGAATGAATATCCTGGACATTTTATGAAAATTTTGTTTTCTAGAGTCTTTCTGTATTGACCATTCAAAGATTTTTTTTTAAAAAGAAGAAAAAAAAATGCCGGGTACAAGTGACTAGTTGTTTACTTAAGTCTCCACTTTTTTTTTGTTAACTCGCCACTCGCCATAGTTATTTTCAAGTCTAGACACACATGAGGAGGCAAAATCATAACGAAAAACGCAACTTCAGGATGTCGAGTCCTTTTTATTGATACCTGATCTGGTAGTGGTATTGGTTATTGATAATATTCATCTGGTAAATACTGGTTCCTTGAATGAACTTCATTTTTCATACCTCCAACTTTATTGCGCTATGTCTTCAGCGTAATAAAATCATTGTATTTATAAATTCCGAGTTCAATTCAATCCATTCCTTTTTAACGTGACGATCATATAACTAATTTCTGCGTTTTTAGTTTTTCTTGTTCAGTACTGACAGCGTTTAAAAATCATTCGATTTTTATTCCTGACCCAGAATAGCCTACCTATAAAGTCAGTATCAATTTAAAAATTATCTTTTATACGGCGTTGTTGGTTAATCGATGATCAATCTTATTAAAGGGATCAGCGATATCTTGTATTGGCACTCACTACCATGTCTTCAATGAGGGATGAAAGAGCTTAACACACTTCCATAGATTTGTATCGCACGAACGGCTGTCCTTAGACTTTCTTCTGATAAGCCTTAATCGCTTCAATCGAGCCTTCATCCACTATTGTTCTCGGTTCAGTCACTGCTTCTATCTTCAGTCTTTTCTTTGCGAAGCCCCTGTCTTCTCTTAGCCCCATCTCATGTTTGGGGCTGAGGGCTTTTATTCTCCCTTCATATGTAGCGCCCTTTGTGTTAGTGGCAAAAATCAATTTACCATTTTTAAGCTTTGTTTCTCCCTACTTTATACCTGAAGGCTATTGCATCGTGTCAGCTGCCGACATTGATTTATTTGATGTAGTAGGTGAAGAAAAGATTGGTGTTTATTTTTTCCTCCTCTTATTTACCTTTTAGAAAGTCAAACTTTGTGGTATCAAGCTTCTCTTGTTGTGGAACGTGTCTAAAAGCAACTCATGTTATGGCGTCGTAAATGAAGTTAGTCGCCTTCCCTGTAGGGTGGATTGGCCGTGTATTTTCGGCATGCAAAACAATTTGATGACTAGATGATGATGGGTTGGAGCAGTGGATTTTGGTTTACATTTTGTGGTTTGCTGCTAGTTTATCGATTTCCTTTTGTTTCTCTTCCCTTTTGTTCTTCATCGACTTTGTTTTCACGAGCTTTACATAAAATTGAAATATTTGTGTTGAATATTGCACTGAATTTGGAAGCAGTGTGGAAATATGAGTTAAATAAATAGTGAATTTAGATTCTTCGAAAATTTTGTTTTAATGAGCTTGGATCCCCCCCCCTCCTCCCAGCTTCTCGTAGCAAGAATCAGGCAAAATTGACATTTAAAGCTATTTGAAGTTATGTTTTCTGTTCGGTTTCGAGTATAAGACGAAATTAACGATGCCGTAGACAGCAGTTTTTTCTGTTATGGAACCCTAAATGATCGAACTTCTTATGCCGGAACTTTGAACCATTAAAAGGAGTTATGAACCATTAAAAGGAGTTTCAAAACTTTACTAAGAAGAATGCAATTTTTTTCAGCCTTTCATCATTAAATTAGATTTTAAGCCTGATAACTGATTTCGTAGTTATGGAGCTGAATCTATTTCAGTTATTTGTTTTTTGTGTTACCTAACTAAACCTAATTATATTATTCTTTGAAATGAAACTTGTTTTTTTTAATTATTTTTTTTAACGAATTTAGTTATTTCCTTTTGATTTCAAAAGCGCGATGAGAAATATTGCAATTTTTTAAGATCAGTTTGTCATTAGAAAAATTATGTATTTTTTAAAATTTCTTTAATTGGCTTTTTTTAAGCTCTCAATGGCACCCGGAATGTGAAGTAAATGATTGAATATTGATTGGATCTAAATATATAGACAGATAACCAAAAAAATAAATAAAATAAAACTGTTAAAGAAAAGTTTTAACTTGGACTCTTTTACGGAACCTTTGGATTCCGCAGAACGCCATTTGGAAACCGCTGACTTACACAACTATTGTTTATCACCTCCCAAAGTTTTACGTTCGATACAAAAATGCATTACGTTTCCGTGGTTGACTCGTAAAATCCGCTGAAAACTTAACTAACGTTTGAGAAATTAGTGCTTTAAAAATAAGGCTTGGGCTGAGTAGATAATGTGTAAAATTAGGTCTCTTTTGCCAAAAGCATAGATTTAGTACCGTGCAATTAGTTAGTTTCCTGACAGATATCTTAATCATTAAATATCTTCCAAACAAAGCCGCTTTTACTAACTGTCTGGGACCATAGTGAACAAATACATGTAAATTTATTGTTTTAGTATATTTTGCAAAAGTATTATAAATGAACTATTTTTTTATCTTTTATATTTTAATCATTTGAAACTATCCTCCAGATTTTGATAGGTTTGTAATTTCTGAGTACGATTATAGCTGCTGTGAGTATTTTTTTCTTAAAGAATTTTTATTGTACGATTTGGTTGGCTATATTTAATTCTCTAGGTTAGGTGGGAGAGGGATTGGATTCCTCTCATCTTGTTTGTTATGTATAATTTCACAACACTACTTTGACTTCAAAGAGCTTCATGATTTTCGTAAACTTTAAATAAATGAAATCGTGCTAAAATTTATTTAATTTTCTAATGTATACTTGTTGGAAATTCGCATATTAAGCAGTAATTTTGAAAAAATATCGTTAACATGTCATTCATTCCATTTAATTTACTCTTTTAACTTTATTTTTAAAAAAGATGGTTGAAGTTTTCTTTTTAAATTGAACCTTTGGAGCAGTACTCATATCCCTTTCATATTAAAATAAATGGAATCGACAGTGGTAAATCATATATTTATTACAATATTTTAATTTTTTCTTCCTTGCCTTATGATTGGTTAAAGTATTGATTGTTCTTCAAAAGAGTATGTAAAGAACAACACACCGTGCAATGGCGATATTTGTTAAAAATCGCAAGATAATGTTTACGGGTGATCGTGAATAGCAAGTTTGATTGTGGAATATCAGCTATACAGTTATGTCACGATAATTATCGACAAAAGTAAATATTGAATATGATCTCAAATATCATTGATGATAATCTTTGAATACAGAAATATCGTGATCAATTTTGGCAGCAGTATGGATGAAAAATTAGCTCTAACCGTAAAATATAGTAACTAAAAAACACAATTTATAGGGAAACTTAGATAATTCTTGATCTGTCGTACTGACTTATGTAAGTTGCACTTTAAATTAAGCTGAAAACTGCACATTTTTCTGATTTTTGCTGCTGGGGTTTTTCTGAGTTTATCAAGACAAAATTGTATTTCATGATCTTTACCCTTTTGGGTCACATCGTATAATTCCCCTTATAGGAAAATTTTATTCTAATTTTAATGAAACGACGAGGAAAAATGCTATATAATTGCCGTGTTAAAATTATTATTGCTTTTTAATGTGTACATTAATCATTAACCTATATTACATGCATAGTTCAATCATATATTGCTTTCTAACTAAAGCACATAAATTATTTCTGAACCAAAATGCGTTTTATGGTTATATGGTTCGTTCAAATCATTCTACTTAAGAATTTCATTCGGTTATAAAATGCACCCAACTTCCTCCTTTAGGCAACGTTCTCTTTGTATCTGTTTCATTTATGGCCGATTTATGATCCCGGATTGAGTATGAATTATATCAGTCCAAAAAATATCCACTACATAGCCATCTCATTGATTCCAAATTCAGTCGCGGAGCCTTTAATAAGGAAGTTCCATCTGAACCCAATAATTTTGCGGGTTAAAAGTTCTAACTAATGGATACTTATATTCAAAAATACTCTCGGAAAGCACTCACCCTTTCCTATTCAGAGGGAGGAAAAAAACCCACCCTTTCCGTGGAGTAGAACTCTCTTTTTCGATATGGGCAGTTTTTCGCTATCAACGGGTAATAAATAGCCACTAGGTATTGGTACTCGAATCGCTGCTATTGATCACGAAGAGTAATAAAACTGAGCTATGCCCCTTTATAACGTCTTTTCCTGGCGCGTCCCCTTCTTATCCCCTATCCCTCCAGGAACTGTATTCATTCCGGAAAACTCTCCTTGCTGTTGGAAGGAATAAATTTCGTAGTGGAAGTACTCGCCTGCCCGCCCCCAACCTTATGGGTGTTAAGGTGTCACTTTAAAACGTTCCCCTTCAATTGCTAAATTGAATGAAAAAGTGGTTTAACTCAAAATTTCTTGGTTGTATTTGTGGGTTATGCTCCTGCTGTCAGTTTGTCTAAAAATTTGCAAGAGATAGTGGTTTATCGGTCTCTTAAGTCGAAAGCAGAGTTTGAAACTGTTTGGTTAGGCTTTAGTTATGGGAATAAAATTTTAATACATTATTTGTATTTTATATTTCTTGACCTAATGATAATATTCTTTGACAGATCAAATACATATTTCATGTTTTGGAAAGTCAGCAGGCATTTGTTACAAATTGTTTGTTTTTCCCTACGAATATGTTATAAAACATACGTGCAGATGTTTACAAATCGCAGTCTTTGTATAAGTGTTGTATATCGTATAAGTGTTGTACGTCGTATCTGCATTCCAGAAATTTTGATTTTTTTGTAGACCCTTTAAAATTGGTGAAATATGCCTTGATGATTTTGCGGGTTGATCTATTGCGTTTTTTTTCCTCTTTTCTTTATTTTCGCTAAAGATTGGTAACTGAGCAGCCACCTAGCCTCAAATGATTGAAATCTATCTTTAAAACAATACCACTGCTGAATGGTTTTATCCATTGACTTCCTATGGAATTACACAAAGTTTTTATTTCCTAAAAGTAGACAATTTGAAACTCAATAAGCGCTGGTGCTTGCGCTTGAAGAGTTAATATCATCAATCTGTCACTAAACGACTAAAATGTTCCACATATTAATGACAGAACATAAAATGTTCCACATATATATTTTATACTCAGTCATTAGCTTTCTACAATTTTGATCAACGGATGTTTTCGAACCTTATGCGTTTTTGAGTGACTTCTAATCTAGTTCATACACCCGTAGCCGTTATTTTTCTTGCTTGGAGTCTTTAAATAACGAGTTCAATATTGTTTTTGAATTAAATAAACAATTTTAATTTACATCTAAACTGAAACTAATTATCACTTTACTCATTTAGAGAAGTTAATATCCTCACTTAGTGACGACCATTAATGGCATGACTGGCCTCCGATGCATTTTTAACTTGTTGCAAATTGGCATTTGATTAAGTTCGCCAAGTTAAAAATAAAGCTATTATGAAGTGATCAAACAGTGAAACGAGTGCTTTGTTTAATCAGCTGGATTTTTCCTCTTTATCAAACAGATACTACACCACTTTTTCCTCTGTTCGAAGAAATTTCTTTTGGCGTCGCTTAAAGCTCCTGGTAATGTCGTCCATCGACCTGGTGTTTGGGTTTTTTAAAAAAAAAGGGCGTGTCGATATTTTGCCATATAAATTTGAGTACAAGATTTTTCAAATATTTTCTTTGCTGAAGGTGATTTATGTTTTTATAGAAAATCATACCTTGTTTATTATCTTCTTTACAGTCTCTATAAATCACGGTCGGCCTGGTTTGCCTTTGTGTTATGTATTCAGATTTGTTGCTTGTCTTTGTGTTTATTGATCTTTTAAAGCAGATGGTGAAATAAACCTATTTTACTTCCAAGTGAATACCTTGGGTATCAAAATGTTTAAGGGTCTGGTTTGATGAAGGTCACTTATTATTTCATATGTTTTTTTTTTCTTTTTTAATATTTTTGAAATTTTTACGACTAGTTTTATCTACGCTTTATCATTTATGCAACTAAATTTTTTTTAATAAATATCTACCATCGCGCTAGTTATAAAACTTAATTGATTTTTCAGGCTTGTATGTGTGAAACCAATTAAATTACGTTTGCACGCCGACTTCATTGATTATAGCGGCAACTACTAACTTAACATATGTTTACAAATCTGTATAAATTTTTTTAAAAAGTAATATTCTTTATTAGTATTTGTTTACGTATATCCAATATTCATGTTTCGTAGCAATTTATTTATGAATGTTTATTTTGTTACTTCTGTAGTTACAACAATTTTATAAGTATCGATCTTTCTTTTTAAATCGATTCGCGTACTGGATGTAAAATGTTAAAAATGTTTGAAGAAAGATTTAAATTATTTGTATTTGTTTTTGTGGTATTTCCCGTGTTTTATTAGATATAGAATCCCTTCCCGACCATTGTGTACTGATGTTTTTTCTTTTTTTCCATTATTTGTATTTTGTCTTATGGAATGAATTTCCTTTAATACGTAAGTGACGCTATTTTTTTATATTTTTTTAATTTAAAGAGTGCATTTTTAATACATAAATAACGCTTGTTTAAAAAAAAAAATTGACATTTTTTAAATTTAAGTAGTGCATTTTTTACCAATATAACTTAACTGAAATTTTGATTTACAATATCTTCTCCCCTTAATAATAATTTAAGTTATTTTCGTTACATTTTGTCATACTAATTACTCTGAAATTCAAAAATACAGAAATCTTTTTAAAAATACAGAAAGTGCTCTTTCCTTTTCTTATTTTTGTTGCTGGTTTTGTTTTCGTATTTCTAAACAATAGGTACTTACAGCTAATCGTGGTTGCGCATAGCAGTGTTAACGTTACTGCTTTAGGGTTTTGTTTGATTATCATGCTGAATCAATTTTCGGATCGTTTTTAATGCTTGACGTCACTTGCAAATATCCGTCTAAGGGTGATTTTTTTAAAAATTATTGCAGAAGTCAGACACTTAATTTTTATTTTATTTTTATATCCAAAGTTGAACAGTCGACCCAATTTTTTGGGTGTACGACGACTAAAGTTGAACTCTGTAGCCTTGTAATTTTGACCCAATCAACCAGACAAGGAAACTCCTGGATCAGTAGTACCCCCAGAGATAGGAGAGGTATTGATTTGTTATAGGAACATGGAGGACTTTGCGGCATGACAGATTTAACGTGCACCAATCACCGCTTATTAAAATTCGTTCCGAGGGCACTTTGCAGCTGATTTTAAAAACAGCCATGTACGTCATTTTAACGAAAGAAAAAAGCCCCCGAAATCAATTTTACATGCTACATTTACTTAATATTTCGTTTTGACGTTTTGGTTAAATATGAGCCATATTTTTTTTATTATTTACATTTGCTGTAGGGTCTTAAAACTTAGGTCAATAGCATTTTTTCACATTTGATTATATTATTTATTCCATAGCACTCTTTTTTAATTAAAAAAATGTAATGAAAAAGCTAGGATAAAGTTTTTCAACTTGTAATATTGACATATTTGTTACTACACTTGTTAGTTAATTTAGTAATCCCACGTCAAAGTTACATGTTATGCAGTGAAATATTTGTTATTAATATGAAATACATGCGGGAAGTGAGCACTGTTCATACCATCACTCCATCAACATCAATGTCTATCATCCCCTCATCAGTAGCTCTCTATCTTTCCGATTTTAAGGGCTGGTAGGGGGGGGGGTAGGAGAAAAGGCTAAGTGGTGGGTAGGCGGAACGGGGTAGAGGGTTCGGCAGCAGAAATCCTTTTCTTTTACCCTTTCATGTAAATTGCCGTCTCATTTTCTCCTCTTGCATATTCAAGCGGAGAGCAATTTTATTGATTGCGTTGCTTGTGCCTTTGCTTCTCTATTCTAACCTCCGTGCCTCGTTCAGCACTGCCTGTTTGTGAAGGTAACCTTGGCAACGCTTTTGTGCGTGTGTATGCGCGCTTGTGCCCTATTCCAGATACTGCGGAGAAAGTAAAACGGGGGTAAGGGGGCATAAAAAATAAACAAGGGGGTGACGCGAAAGCTCCTTTGTGTTCCCTCTCCTTTTTGGCGCCAGATGCGTTGCTGTTAAAGCAAATAAAGTATTGTTTTCGTCATAAAGGGAAAAAATACTTTAGCAGGAAGCGCGTGCACGCGCTATCGTTTTCGAAAAGAATTGTGACTCTCCTCCGCTCTTTGTAATCCGTATATATAGCTTATTTGGTTGTATTTTTTAACCCCCGTTCCCCTTTAGTTTGAATCTATTGCGATATGAAAGATCGTCCCTTTTGAGTTCTGAAGTTTTAGTTTTTCGATGCGCGAAAATGCCATGTTTTAGGGGAATGCATATTCTCAGAGAGACCAATTATTTGAGGCATGATAGTTTTTCTCCCTTGTCTTTTTCTATCATAGCGAGCTCTTGATCTTTTGTTAGAATAGGAAAAAAAAAGGGGGGTGTTATTTCGTATCGAAATTTTCTGTTCATAATTCATGTTGATTTAAAAATTCACTACAGTTCAATTTTAAATGTCTTTTATATCTTTTGTTTTGTGATATTTTCGGGGGGATTCGAATAATTTTTAAAGTGTAGAGTTAGTGCCGAATTCTGCTTAAGTATTTGTTTCTTCCATTCTGAATTATCCTTCGTTTCAGGATTTTTAATTTACTTTCTTATCACGCTTGCTGTCTCTGTGTATATTTAATATTTGAAATCTCAATGGTTAAAGAGAAAAATGAAATTTTTTTAATAACTTTATCATAGATTCATTAAAACAAATTTAGTTCGCTTTTATTTCTCAAATCTAAAGACATCCTAACATAGATGTTTAGATGTTAAATTTTCTTGATTATTGCCAGTAAAATAATATATTATACACATAATTGCCATAAATGTGTTAATCACAGTATGAATTCTCCATATCCTAGTATCAAAAGTTTTTAGAATTAGGACCAATAGAAGCTAATTTGCCATTTGACTTTGTTTATAAAGTAATTTTAACGGGCCTTCCACTGGTCACGGGGGGGAAAGGCATGGAATTGTTATGGCATTTTTTTATTACAAAGATCTGGAAAATTCCGATATCACTAAAAATAATCAGTCTTAAAATTGTCGGTAATAGTAATCGGTTGTTAAGATTCGATTCAAATAATTCTTTCTATCAAATAATTTATTGATATTATTTGATATAAAAATTTCACATTTTAGTGAAACTATTCCACGTTTTCATCCTCATTCAATATTTTTTTGCTCGCAAAATCTAATATTTGACATTAAAAAAAATATATTTGACAACAAAACAAATATTTAGCATAAAAAAAGTTTTCTGATGAAAAATTGTGTGATATAGATAAAATATGATCTATATTAACATTAAAATTTTCTTTAAAGTACCTAAAAAAGTCGGATTTTTTAAATTTTTTTTTGAAGGGATTAAGGGGGAATCCTTCCCAAGTCTTATGAAATAGCAATGTACACGTGAAAATCAAGTGCTTGTAATATTTAGCTCTGTGTAAAAGTTAAAATTTAACTCTAATACATTCGCCTGCTGTGTTGTTTCGTAGTCTTACATATTACTAACCCCATGATAATAATAAAAGAAAAATTCTCTAACTTTGACAAATGCGCCTTAACACTAATTTAAATACACAGATGCTGTAAACCATTCGTTACTGGAATAAATTAGACAACTCCCTAACTCACGGCGGTAATAAAAAGGAATAAAGTAAAGAATCCTTTCTTATATTTCATTTGTTTACACTTTCTCCAGACAAGTGTAGTGGTCATTTATGTTCCACCCAACTGTACTTCCTCTCCATCTCAGAGGAACAACCCGCCCTCCACGGAATCTCGTCATTGCTTAATCATGACGAATGCGCGGTTTCCTGTATAACGGACCAAATCTCTCATCCAGTCTTTCTCTTTTATTTTGCCCTGTGTAATTCTTGAGCTCTCTGGGGAAAAAGGAATTTGCTGGGACTAATGCCGAGGAAAGACGAATGTCCTCAAAACAATGATCGCATTCGTGGGGGTGTTCCAGTTTGTTCAGGTGTTCTCTTTTTTTTTTCTCTCCCTTTATTCTAGTCTGTGACGACATTATCTGTTTTTATGGAGCGCTGTTTTCATTTATTACGTTTCCTCCCTTGGGACTGATCTGGTGTATATCGCCCCTGAGTGCTAAGAGGAGATGTAGCGTCTGTAATTGAGTTTTGGTGTCTGGTTGTAGATGGGGTTTGGGGAATTTTGTTAAGTTTCTGAATTGTTACTTATGTGGAACTTATTTTGTAAAGCGATTATTATGGGTAGTCTTTACAAGTAGGTATTTTTTGATAAACTGAAAGAAAAGGGACATAATAAATTTTAGTATATGTTCCTAGTTCAATAATAACAGGAACTTAAAGCGCTGTGAGTTTTTTTTTCTTCCATTGATTTTTCGCCCGATTCGTTTTGTAACACCTTAACAGAAAAGTACCAACAATTACGATTTATCCGTAATTAATATAATTTCGTAGTCAGGATTTCAGTCCTATAGTTGAGTAATTGTGGTCCAAATTACGGTTTTTGGAGATTATCGTGATAATCTATGTAAAATAAGTATTTATTTCCTTAACTACTCAGTTATTAACTTTATTTGTGGGACATATTCGGAGAAAAAGATTAATTTAATTTTTTTTATTTAGCAAATTTATGCATTGTTATTATTTGATATTGAATATAGTGAATTCATGTATAATCATTATTATTGGGTATATGCCAATATTTAAGTTGTTAAAACATATTGAAATCGCGCTAATTTTAATTTTGTTAGCGTTATGTGTTATTGTACTTCTGATTAATGATAACTAGTTCGGAAAGTTGGATCTCAGCTTTAATTTAGTTGAGTTCGTAATGTCGTTTGTGTTTGCAGAATATTTAGTGCGGCTATTAAACTACGTCCGATGCGTCTACACCAACCCAAACACATACTGAACTTTTAATGTTGATCTTTATAATGAAGTTAATTGCACTATTTACTTTTAATTTTGCATGGAACTGTCCAGATATAAAAAAAAAATACTTGTTAAAATTGCAATGAGAAATTCAACCAATAAATGTTCAATTTTTGGTTGGAAATGAACCATAATGAAGTTACGTTTTTAACTAAATCGTTTTAAGATTCAATAAACATTTTAAAAGATTAATTTAGGATTCACTAAATGAAATAACATCCCAACATTTCCTGAAATTACATGCTTACAATCTTTAGAAAATTCAGTCAATTTTTGTTTAAATTACTAAGAGGGAAAGACTTGTTTATGCAGTTATTATACTTAATTTTTTTTTTTTGTAGGAGAGGTGTATTTCGTTTTTGATGTTCGCCATTTTTATTTAATTTTTTTAAGAATTTGATTTTATTGTTAAGTCTTACTTGAGCTATACTAACCGAATATTGATGGTGATTTTGGATTCGCTCTTTATTAGATTCCTAAGTTTTTACGTAACTTTCATAAAAGCTTATTTTAATTTTAACTATCATAAAAAAAGCTGAAAACTAAAAATGAATAGTGTTTTTAATTTGTTTTTAACTTCACTGATATAAAAATAAATGTTGGAAAATTTTAATTAGTTTTTTCTAATTTGTGACCAAATATGTGGACGAATCACTTTTTGAAATAAGTAATTCTTTTATTTCTATTTATCTGTATTTATATACTTTTCAGTTCCTATTTAACAATGTATTAGGAGGTTAAACTATTATGCTAAACAAATTGAATGAGCCAGTTATAAATATTTGTTGTATGATGAGTATCGGAATTCGTCGGAATATTGGATTCCAGAACAAAGGACGACCGCGGCGTGTGTAAAGGACAGCTGCTATGTCCAACGATTGGAGGAGCAGCGAGAACCCCTTTGTTTGTTATTAGTTAGTCCGCTGATTCACTCTGCAATTCCATATTGATTGTGGGGTAGAAAGGAACGCCCGATTGCCATTCTCTCCGGCCGTTTGCGAATTAGCTATTTTGTAGCGTTTGGGACGGCGCGATGGGGCTGAGGAGGGCATGCGCGGGCGGCACAGCGTCTGCGCCAGTCAAGGGCGCTGTTCTCACTTATTCCGGAGTTCTTCGGATGGACAGACGGCCGGGGCGCTCCTCTGTGCTTGCTCACATCATTCACCGGTGCGCTTCGTTCGAAAAGTGGACCGGACTGCGGCCTCAACGAGGGAGGAAGCCCTGGCTGTGCTTTGTGCCCCGTACACTCGTTGCGCCACTTTAGGGGGCACTTCCATGTTGATTGAACCGTACACGACGGCCGTCCGACCGCATCCGCAGCTGGTGTCCGGAGCCGCCCTCTGTCCGGACCCAGCTTCCTCTGCCGACGCCCTGACTCTCTTCACCCCGTGGATCGGCGGGGCGGCCACCGCTGCCGCTGGAAGCCCTTACGCGGCAGCTGCCGTGCCCGCAGTTGTACCACAACAGCCGCAACAGCAGACTACAGCTCTATTCCGAGCTGCTACGGTGCCCCTGCACACTCTGCGGACCGCCCTACTTCAACAGCAGATGATGACCAAGGTGGACTTGCCGCCTCAGACACCACTAGTAAGTAGGAATGGATTTTATGTGTATTTCTCCAACGTAATGTGTGTGTGTTGTTCCGGTTTATAACCTTTGGACTCATTTTAATACGCGATGTGGTTGTTTAGCTTCATACTCGTGTGGTAATTTTTCATATCCTCCTTCTATGTTTATTTTTCAAACAGAGAACTGTGGATTGTTGTAGCAGCTATTAGTATTTTTGAAACAACTGCCTAAATTTGAAGTGGTTAAATACTTGTTTGCTAAATATTTCAATTATAGCAAATTTGGAGTTATTTTATCTATTTAACCATGGGATAATTACATTACTGTGCTGGCTATTGATGATAAAGAATAATCTCTTTTCAGCAAGAGAATGACATGAATCATTCCNTATTAAATCTATAAGTAAGGCATCCTTCCAATTAAAACATTACCTGACCATATTCCATTCAATTTTCAGTGTGCTTCAGCTTCCTGATTTTGTTTATTATGTTATTCATTGAAGGTTTTTCGTTGCATTTTTAAATTTTTTTGTTCATTAAAAATTAATAGCTTTTAATATCTGAAAATGGTTTTTAGAATTTTAGGCTGGTTGCAATTTGAAAACGATAACTATCAGTTTAATGTGACAATCTTGAACCTTTTGCGATCGTTATTCATTATTTTGAATCAAATAAAATTTAAATTTTAAAAAATAACAATATAAAGCGAAACATAATATTTTTCTCGATAAAAGAGCCTCGTTAACGTCTTAATATGTTTAAAATGATTTTACATCACATTTCAGAATAATTAAATAAGAAGGTTGGCAGATGCTGACTATTTTTTTTATCCTACATTTAAAACCTCTTTCATTTTATTTTTTTTTTAAAAAAGAAAGAGAAATAAATCTAGTTTCATTATTAAAGTATAAAAGAAAGGATTGTGGTAGTAAAATATTTCCCCCACTTTCAGATCGTAGTAAGCATTTAGTTAAAATGTTTCTATATGATGAAAAGAAATTAAATAAATGTTTGAATATGAAAAGTAATTTTATTCTAATTGTCTTGTGTTATTGGTTATAATACTGATAAGATTCTGAATCAAATTGATTTATTGACTTTTCTTCAGAAATTATCGATAGTTAGCTCATTTCGCCTTGTATTAGTCATAAATCTATTCAACGATCATTACCTCATTTATCAACCTAGTTTTACTTCTGTCAGAAGCTGTTAGAGATGAGTTCCTTTGTCTTCTTACTGATCAGATGTTAAGGGTGTATATAAGTAAAGGAATGGGCACATAAATTAAAAACAGCTTAGCTTTACATAAATTGTAGATTATGAGGCTGTTCTTCATTGGATTTCAAGACAGTCTGCAAGTCTAGATGACGAACTACAGCAGCGCAAAATAAATGAACGTATATTGTTTCAGTTTTGTACCCTCTTTTAATGGTATGGCTGGCAGTGGACTGTCTCAATTTTTAAACTGTTTTACCAAAAAAAAAGTAAAGAAAGCATGAAATTAGTCCATTTTTTGAAGTGAAAACACCATAGAAAATAGTCCGCGTCTGTGCCAGGTGCAATCCTGGAGACATTTTTATGGAGTATTTATGAAATTACATGCATTATTATTTTTTAAGTTTTATGTAGATAGTTACGTCACCCGTGACTCAAATTACTCCACTTATCTTCAACTATTTTTGTTCTCTACGGACCAGAATCAACACCGTTTGATCACCTAACTTAAAAAACTTGTTTACGTTTTGTGTAGTATAATCTTTTTTTAGCTCATGTCTACATTACAAATTGATTTTTGGAAGTCCAAGCACAAAATTAATAGGTCATTTTGAACCTAAATGACCGATGGCTTAAATGTTCTGAAGGTTAAAAGATATAAGGTGAAATTGTTTGGCACATCACAGAATTTTATGCGTCTGTTTAGCTTTGAAGGAAGTTTAAAAACCTTCGATAACTGTCAATGAACCTCTCCTAGTGTATGACTTCGAAAGTGTATGACTTCATACACTATCTTACTGTTTTATAAAAAATAATAGGTATTAAATCTGTAAGTAAATAGTCTCGATAATATATCTCATTTGACTTTTTTTTTCTTCTCGCAAGTTTTAGCTTTATATCTACGAATTGTGGCGTTAATCTGCCATATTGAATCGCAGATTCAACTCTGGTACAAAATAATCCTTTAAGTATTCGGGATCTGACAGTAAAAAGTAGGCCCTAACTTATCTCTAGTATTCGCGCATCAATCCTTTAGTTATTGTGCAACGAATACCTATTTAAATAATAGATTTTTTTTCCTTTTTTTTCTTTTTCAATTTGAATTTTTAGTTCACTTTTTCAAAAGGGGATTTTCTTCTTTTTTATAAGTTATTAAATTACGCCTAATTTTCTGCCCTATGTTACTGCTTATTTAATTTGTTTTAATTTTTCTTAAGTAAGCTTATAATTTCTTATATGAAGTACTTTTTTTAAGTATAAGAACTTCTAAAAATTTAAATGATAAATCCCATATTTATTGAAAACACTTTCAGAAAATTTTTACGTAGGGTGTATTTGTTTATAAAATTAAAATTGACAAGCTTCAACTCCTTTGTACGCATAACTAATGCTAAATAATGAGAAAAACTAATCCAGTGATATTTATTTTTCTTTTAAAGAGTTATTTCAATAAATAATTTTAGTTACAAATTTTGATTTCTCCATTTTCTTTTTCAAGAGTCTCTTTAAAATTTCTTAAAATATTAAGATAGTAACCTTATTTAAAAATCAGATTTAGTCAGAATTTTAAAATAAATAAGAAAGAAAATTAAGATTTTTATTTAATATCGAGGAGGTACAGGACAATGCTTAAATTTAATTTAAAAAAATTAAAATTTTCATTCTGAAAAAAAATCTGCTTTTATCATAAATTTTTAATGATAAAAGCATGTAATTTATAGAAGTGTTTTTAAAATTTTTTGAGAATTTGGTGTTGCCTGGGCAAGTAGAGTATTCAAACTATCGAATAAATAGAAATTTTATTGTATAGCTATTTTTTAAAGAGAAAATTTGCAGTTGTTCAAGATTCTGTTAAAATACTAATATCGATAAATTCTAATTACTTAGATTGCTTTAAATTATAGATGTATGACTGGTAGCAATAACTCTCTAGCACGGCAACGGACATAGCAGATTTTTTTAGGAAAAAAAAAATATGCTTTATTTTTTAAAAAGAACTAACGGGGGAAAGTTGCTGACAATGAGACCTTAAAAAATTGGGGGGGGGGGAAACTCTAACTTTCTTACAAAGCTTTCTCTCTCTAACTTTCTTACAAAAATTTAAAAGCAGAGTCGAGAAAACTCCTCAAAGAACAAAAACTTTTTTTTTCTTTGTTACTTAATTACAACTTAACTCTTTAGGGAACTCAATTCTATTAACATGATTGTATAAAATTCAATTTAAATATAAACTACATGAAGTTTTTATGTATAATTTTAAGGATGCTTGCAAATTTTGCATGTATGTTATATTAGGTTGGATTTTAACAGCTATCTGTCTGACCGTGAACATAGTCATACAGATACCCTACGTAAATTTTATCGAGGTTATATGGTATATAAAATAACAAAAAAAAAATAATAATAAGGAAATTAACTAAAAATGATTTCAAAGCATTTAGTTTCTATCTTTGTCATTAAAATTAAATTGACTGGGGTCTTACAGCTTTTGAAATTCACGGAACAGAAATTTTTTTTAAACAAAAAAAAATCACCTTTTGTTACACATCTGATATATATTTCATCAAAATTTGGAACTCATCTTACATCTATGTGGTAAACTTACCTAATCATATCACAAATCGCCCTCCTATTTATAGACCAACTGAAGAAATTACAAGAAAGAATTTGCTGGAATTTGCTTTATTTTCACGAAGATGGATTTTAAGCATAAAGCCGAAGGATGCAAATATTTGCTTACTGTTTGCATGGAGATAAACTCAAATTCAAAATCGATGTTAACTTTAAAAAAAAAAAAAAAGTATAAGTGCTTCCTTGTGAGTAGTGGGTTAAATTAAGGAGGTAGAAAAGGAAAACGTATTATGAACATCTCAATTAGGCAAGTTCACAAAATTTTATAGCCTCAAAAAAGCATAAACGCGTGATAAATTTTATTGTTTTAGACAGGCTATGTGATTAAAAAAAGTTTTGCTGCAAAAAGTCAATCCTTCAATATAATACCGGAAATAAAAATAAATTTTGTTTTTATGTTCAGTAATATGTTCTCTAATAAGCAACGAGCTATTCTTATAAAATCTTTCAGACATGGATTTCATAAAAAACCTACAAATACTAAATTGCCATAAATTTATCACAATTCTATGATATTAGGATTTCCTTTTCCCGAACCTAATTTTTAAGTTGTATCTTAAATTTGGAATATAATGAAGTAACAAGTGAACACTTAGATTCGGGTTTAAATCGGTTCGGGTTTAAAGTGTTTTGTGCGTTGTGTATCGAAACTCTCATTTATGTTTCTTAGCCTAATCTTAAAAATCCTAATCTTTTTATTATCTTTTTTATATTTGTTAATTAGTTTTCATTATTTCATTCCTTATTATACATTTTGGATAACCACGATTTTCTTTTATCTGTAGGGAAAAGAAAGTAAAATAATAGCTTTTAATGTGGTAAAATTTCCCAATTTTTTTTTCTCCCCTCCTAAATTTTGTGAATGAGTGGCAGTAATGTTCTGTTTCACCACCAAACTTGGTCCTTATTCAATAAATCTATCTCCAAAACTTGTATATTTTTTGTTTTTTGGTTTGTCTGAGAGCTTTGTAAAAATTAAGTAGAATTTTCGTCTTAGTCTGGTTAATATTTTTTTCCTTTCTGAAAAGAATGTGATTGTGAAAAAAGAATGTTAAAGGGGGGGGGGATGTTAAGGCCAAGAAGGACTATCGATTTACTTCTGGAAGTTCTAGAAAGAAAATAGGGTGTGAGGGGTGCTGCTGAAAGTAGGAGAGGGGAGCTTGCGCAGTTCAGTAGTGAATTTGGGTGGAGGAATGCGTAGGGGTTCTTGTCACTAAAACAGACGTCCCTGACGCGAATAATTTGTTTTCATATGACAAGAGGTTGGTGAAAAAAAAAGTTCTGTCCCTCCCTTGTGATGTCCGTTCCTGTCTTTGTTGGCTGTCTTTGTCCCGAGGGTGTTGCTGTCTTTTATTTTAGAATTTGAATCTGAGAGAAATGGGTAGTGGGAGTCTTCCCAACCCTGTTATCATTTCTGTATGTTTGAATTAGAGGGATATTGTTGATTCAACGTCGACAAGACTTTAATTATAATTTTTTCCCTCCCTATTTCTGAAAAAGAGTGAAGTTCTAATTTACATTTGGCAGTTCTACCAGTTGATGTTAAATTTTAAAAACAAATGAAAGAAGTATCTATGCATAGCTACGGTTTCGATTGCTTTGTTTTAAATTTGGTTATCTTATTTTGTTTTTTATTACTTGATTTGTTTTTTTGCTTTCTCTTTTACGTCAGTTTGGCAGGATATTGTTCCTGTCTTCGAATTTCTCAACTTTCCCTTTTCCTATTTTTCTATACCTAATCTTCCCCAATTTATAATCTTTGAAATTATTTACTATTCGAACTAATACTAAATTTTCAGTTTAAATTTATAATTTTTTTTTAATATTTAAGAAATTTTAATAAACTACATTATAAATGTATAAAATTTTTTTAAATGTACCGTATAATTTCTCCTTTATAATGTAACTTGAGAAGTATAATCGCTCCAGTAGTTTTGCAATCAGACAA
The DNA here is from genome assembly GCF_043381705.1 of Parasteatoda tepidariorum. NCBI lineage: Eukaryota > Metazoa > Arthropoda > Arachnida > Araneae > Theridiidae > Parasteatoda > Parasteatoda tepidariorum. The sequence goes on along the minus strand of NC_092213.1, from coordinate 54,256,015 downwards.
GTTGGTATTGAAATTTCTCTTCAATGCACAAGTTTCTTGTTCAGTTTGAAAACTTTTTTGGGGATAGGCTCACAAATTTCAGAAAGTAGGGATATATTTTGATAAATGTTTTTAGTTTCGCTCCAGTATATCTTAAAATATAGTCGTCACAATCTTAAATTTAAGAGGCAAAGATCTTATAAACAGCAGTATTTGTGCGTTATTGAATAGTCGTAGTTAAAATATTTTTGAGCCCAAACTAAGTAAACAAACCCTTTTTATTTTGGATGTACTAGATATTCAATGAAAATGTTGTTAGGGTTTGATTAACAACATAAAAAGAATAGCTAATATTTAATTACAATTGTTTCGATCTCGCAATGTTAACTTAAAGGGTATTATTTAATGCTTCTATAAAGCCTTACGTTTATTTAATTAAATATAATTTTTATTAACGAGCCTCACTCGATTAGAACTATATCATAAACTTATTTTATTATGTTTTAATTTGCTTCCGTATCTGTAAGGACATCTTGCAATCGAAGTCCCAAAAGCTTTTCGACTAGCTAGATCATTAAAGACTATTGGAGCTACAGGCCATATAACATTGAAAATATCAGTAGTTTTTTTCTTTTACAACATATAGAATTCATTGTCATTTTTTGGTTAAATAATAAGCATTCTTGCCAGTTTCCAACTATTAAGGGTGCTCAAAATTTAAGGGAATCTCTGTCTGGTGCCAGTACATTTTAAGAACAGGAAAAGTCAGAGAATTTCAAAAATCCGGGAAAAATCGGAGATATTTCTGGGAAATAAAATATAATACTTAAAAAGTCTGAGGATATTAATTTGAGGTTGAGGCTCCTTAAAATCCGATATTTTTAGTAAAAAAAATTGGTCTTGTTGTAATTTTTTAAAAAAAAAGTTTGTTTCAACTCTAATGGTTAGTATAAGTGTCTACTTACCATTAGAGTTGAAAGTAAACTCTAGGGTAAGTTGAGATTCCCTTAAGATTGTATTGTTTTAAGATTTATGTATAACTGAAAATTTATGCATTCGGTTTAAAGGAAAAAAAAAAAAAAAAAAAAAGGAATTCTATAAAATCAGTTAGGGAATTCTATAAAATCAGTTAGGAATGTTTTTCCAGCCACTGTGATATTAATTTTATTAAATGGGGCAAGCTAAATCTTTTTTTTTTACTGCCAATGAAGGTTTCTACTCCTTTTCAACCTTAAAAAATAATTAGGAACCTTTTTGTAAATAATTTAAAACTTCTTTTTTTAATAAACAACATAGTTTTTTTTGTCACACCCAAAACTAAAAACTTAAATTGCGTAACTCTTTTGTAATAAACGTGATTAACTGCTGTCTCAAAAGTACTGTGCCCAGCGTTTTTTATAGGTCTGACGCATATATATATATACACACACTAATTGTTTTTTAATGAAAATGAGTTTTAAAAAATTCCTTGTATGGCTACTTTTTTTTCGTTGCAACTAAAGTATAGAATTTTTTGTTTCTTTTACTACATAATGTTATGTGGTAAAATTGCAAGACATTTTCGTTTACCCTCACTACACTGTTTCGTATATCTTAAGTCATTTAAAGTGTATTTAATGTAATGATTATTCCTCATATATTTCCGAGTCTCGAATTTACTTCAATCATTCGTCGAAATTATAAAAACATAATGTTAAAATCATAGAGTTTGAATTGAAGATTTATCGTGATTCTCTATGGCAATATTTTGTTGAAATTTTTTTCTTGACTATCTTCTGATTTATTTACAAAGAACATGGGACGATACTTTTAGAATGCTAAAGATAGTGTTTTCCTGTTTAATATCCATGTTAAAGGAAGCACGTTTCCGAATTGCTTTTTTGCGATTATCTTGAAATTCTTATGTCGTTGTTCACCAAGAGTCTTCTGGTGCCCAACACCAAAAAATAGCAGGTTTTGAGATCCAGATTGTTAAACTTCCATGTCATGAGCCATTTCTGTATGTTGCACTCACTAGGGGCCGATTTTCCACATTCCTTATCTTAAAATCTCTAATTTTTTAACAACAGTGCCCCATGATAATTTTAATCAGGAGAATTTAAATTACAACATCAAAATTTCAGCCATGTCGACTGGGATCCAATAAAATGTGCGAGGGTTCCTTTATCGCTTGTAACATGCCAATCTTAGAAACAAGGCCAAGTAATCGAAAGACTTCAGTTTTTCGAAATTGCAATCTTGTAATACACGTTGTCGTGATTTCGTCAATATAATCCAAACATTTTTAATATTTTATTTGAACCTTGAAATTTAGCTTTAAAGATAAAATCTAATAATAATTCGTATAAAATCTAATGATTCGTATAAAAATGTTTGCCAGTACATAGTATCACATGAGGAATCTCTCAAAGAATTTGCTTCTTTATTTTCCGGAGAATTCTAGCTAGAAATTCGCCTTTCCAATTTTCTCTCTGAAAATTGTAATTTTTGACAAGATAGGCAGAATCAAACCATATTGAACCTCTTAAGGCCTCACATACCTTTTAATGCTTCAAAAAATCGATTTTTTTAATAAAATTTTATTCTATTCTATGGATCTTTCTGAAAATTTGGAAAAAAAAAACATAAAAAAATTCACATTAGATCAAAAGTTATCGAAAAAATAAGTCATACATTTTCTTTAATAAAATATGTCCTGTTTTGTGTTTAAACTCATTTATCTCAAAATGCTATTTTTACACCTTGCGCGCACAATATCTCGAAAACTATTGATTAGAATTGCACAAAATTTTTACAGCAGGTCTCAAATACCTGTTTCTATAAATTAACGAAGCCATTTGAAGGTGGGATTAATGTATTGACATTTAAAAAAATGAAATAGCAATTTTTTTTGTTAAAATTTTTTAATAAATTTTAAAAAAAATTTTGCATGGAGAAAAAAGTAAAATTATTTGTTCATTCTTCGTCATTTCAGTTTTACCATATATTTCTATACTCACAAAAAAAATCAAGCAAATATTATGTAAACTTTTTCCAGAAGCTTGCGCGCAAATAAAAACAGAAAAATTTTATTGAATTAAAATTTCAATTAATTAAGAAATTTCTTAATTTTTGAAAAAAATTTTTGCATTGTTTTCAAAATGTAGACTATGTATAGTGTCATATTTCAAAATTTGGTATTTTTAGAATAATTATTATAAAATTGGCAGATGATTGAAAATTGCTCGTTTTCTCTCATTTTTTACCTATTAAAAGGTATGTGAGGCCTTAAGTTGTTAAAAACATTTTCCCATTGTTTAGGAGTCAGTTTCCTTTATTCATAAATTGAAATCTTGCACTAATGTTAAATCTTGAATCAAGAAAATTGAAAAATTATGAATATAAAAATTGTAAGAGGTTATTCTTTTTTGCTATCTTTCCTTTGAATTGGAGAGAGTGCTACAGAGGTTGTGGCTGGCATCTTGGGACGATGCTTTTTGAACTCTGAAACTGCTTTTTCCCGTCAAATATTCTTCAGGTAAGAGAGCTGGTTAACTTACAATTCTCTTCGCCTTCTCAATTCTCTAAAGAGAAAAGGCTATTGGAAATAAGATAGTGGATTTCTGCCGAACTACTTTCTCTTTTATATCTTGGTGAAAAGAAACTCCCATATTTTATGCTTATCTTATTACCAGAAGCGATAATATCTATGATATCGAAAAGCTTCAATTTTAGAAATGGCTGTTTTGTAGTGTGTGTTTTCATGATAGTGTAGTTAAAACTTTATCATTAAACATTCTTTTCATTAAAACGAACCGTTAAGTTGCAATCTTTTAATTTGCAATATATGTAAAAATTTGTAATTTGGTCCCAGTATTCAGAGATACTAGAAATTCTCTTGTTAGCTTTAGATAATATTTTAGTGTACGGATAGTATATAGATTATATTCAAATTATTTCTCTAGCTTTTATTTCCCTTGAATTTTTTATAATTTTGCAATAATCTAAAAACTAGAATAAGCTTTGTTTTAAAGCATTATCGTTATTGCCAACTTTAATATTTGGTGAAAATTGTAAAAAGTTATATCTCCCGACTATCTTTCTTCTGAATTGGCGAGAGTGCTCCAAAAGTTAGCATCTTGGGACGATACTCTTTTGAGCGTCGAGGAATGCGTTTTTCCGTCAAATATTCCTCAGGTGAGAGAGCTGGTTCACTTGCAATTCTATCAGCTTTCTCAATTCCCTGAAGAGAAGGACTGTTGGAAATAAGGCAGTGGATTTCTGCAGAACTGCTTTCTCCTTTCCTCTGAAAAAGTACTTGACCGTATCAAAAATTTACAACACCATCGGGAGTTGGGTAAACTTATCTACTGTAACTTAATGCCAATCTTATGACCGCGGCCTGGAGAAATACTCTGCCCTGCATCTCTCTACCCCTCTAGGGTATCGAGAGACATTTGATGCCCGGTTTTCTGAAATGGCAATCTGCGCGGAGAAATTTCATCGTCGAAAGACCCTTGAGTATTGCCCATCGATGAAATGGGAGAAGAACTTGATTAGTTTTTTTTTTTCTTCCCTTCCCTTTTCTTGCATTGGGTTCAGCAAGTCGAATTTCTAAACTCTATTTGGTTTGACGAGTGTTTGTTGTTGGATATTTGTCTTTATAAGTGTCAATTAAAATTGGGGGTTTGATCTTATTTATTTATGTGTACTTTCGAGCTCTGTCGTCGGATGAGAATGAATATTTAAATCCATGCTTTGTTTCGATGTCTGAAAACAGAGAAAATGGTTTGCTAGTTTTTCTTCGTTCTTCCGAACTTAGTTTTAGTATCATTTTCAAAGAATTGGGACAGAAATGTAAGCTAGTTAAATAGAATACAGGGCAAAGAATTCCAATAAAGCTTAGTTATATGAATGCGTTAGTAGAAGATGTGGATGAATTATGTATATTCACGGATATATGTTGAATTAAACTATTATAATCTTAAGTACAATAAGCATTTGCACACGTCAGGAATTTTCAAATATTTTTTCCGTTATGGTCTCAAATGTTTTAAGTTTCCTATTTTCTTCTTAAATTTTAAGGAAGACACAATGGTTTTTGCACTAAGCTTTATCAGATTTTTTTGACAAGTGAAGGTGGCCGGTGCGCAATGCCTACCACATTGTAACCATCATGCTTTTAGTCCCTAAATTGTGAATATTTTACCTCTCATGACTCCCTTGGCCAACAGCTGGCTGTAGCAGGATAGTTTTGCTTTAAATTATTGAAATGTTAAGCCGTTGATCCAACTTATAAACCAAATACAGTTTGCATATATTTTCTGTTTTCTCAAAAGAGAGGGCAGGGCAAATTTACTTTAAATTGTCAGAAGCATATACTAATATAAATTACCTCACAATTTTATGTTTAAAAACATCTAATTTTATTTTGAGAAGAAGAAAAAATCACATTCTTCTATTTTGCATGTTCTTTCCGAATTAAGCAATTCAATTGACCTTACGTATTTAAAAAACAATTTAAGCTTTTTGATTATAATTTTTTTATTGTCATTCTAAGATTATATTTAACTTCATATATTCCTAGTTACAAATTTTTCTTCTTTAGTTGTTACCTAATCATTATAACCTTAAATTTGATAGCAACCCCAACCAATACCTACCAACAATGCTTATTATCACTAGCTAGTTGTAAAACTTCTTGAGGTTAGATTTAAGTAAAATTTCATTACCTACCACCTTTGTTGAATTCAGATAAATATTGCATTCAATTTCAACGAAGATGTACATGTTCAAACTCAGATAATCAAAATATTGTTCAAATCGATAAATAATTATTCACTACCAAATTACATATGAACATGGCAAAATTAACCTAAAGATAATTCTGCTATTGTATATATGCTTAATTTATTACTGATGGGCTGTAATGAATGACGTTTTTATATCAATTTCATTGCTATTTAACTATTCCTTAGTATAAGATCCTTAGTATAATATCAATTTTTCTCAAAAATTAGAATGACAAAATAAATGAATAAAATTTTTTTAATTATAAACTATTGTTAGTTTTTCACACTATGGTCTTTATAGAGTTAAAATTTATTTTTGGTTTTTTTCTTCGAATTTAATATTTTACTACTATTAAATTACATATTTAACCTTTAAATAAATCCTTAAGCTACATTGTTTTGAGCCTGCTTTGGTGTAAGAAAATTTTCTTTAAAAAGTAACTAAACTATCGAAAAATTTAAAGATTTCGGGTTTTAATGGAATTCTGTATCTGCATTTTAGTATTTTGATGCCATAATTTCGATGTTTAAAATTTATTGAAGTTAAAAAAAATTTTAAAAAATGCCTTATTCTAGCTACGTAGTTTGTTAGTGTGCCGTAAACTGACCATTTAAAGACCCCATGGACTTTTTTAAAAATTTAACAAATTTCGAATTCCTTTTGACCAAGAAGCGACTGAAATTACGAAGCGAACGTGGTAAACAAGAAGTACCTCTTGTTTATATGCACATTTTCTTAATTACAGAGCAAAATATTTAACTGTGTTCTTTCATCTCGTCTAGAAATAAATACGACCAAACTATAATTTTATTAACGGAAGAATAATCATTTTATCTAAAGCTTGGGATAAAAAAATAAAAAAACTCTCCCTCTTTTGGGAGCAAGTCATCGCTTAATCCGAAAGTAGTGTCTTGCTCTCAAATGATAAAGTTTGTTTTTGTCTTCCCATACCTTGTTCCATAACCTCGTAATTGTTGTCGTAATCAGATAAGAGCGTGCCTGTAGCTAACTGGCAAGAAAATTGAACTGTCACTGGCATCGGAGGCCTGAGCAAACCGAGCGTAATCGAAGCAATTAGCTGTCGTTGAAAGGGAAGCTCTTTTTGGGGATGTTCGAATGGATGACACTGTTCGACGTACCTAACGTCATTGTGCTTGCAGTTTTATTTGTCTTTTTATTTTCATATAGCCTTTCTTTTCATCGGTAAACTTTTAACTGTTGTATTAATGCTGGTATTTTTTTCATACACCTGGTTTTTGAAAAGTTTCTCTTTTGTGTGACGAATTTTGCTTTTGCTGATTTTGGGGTTCTTTTATTTCGGAAGAACTTGCGCGTGATTGCACTAATTGAGAGTTTCGTGAATCTTCGCTGCAGGTGATTTGGAGTTGTTTTGATAAGCTGTAGATTTTTTTTCCCCCTGTGAAGTTTCTGCTGTAAAGTAACATTTATGTGAACACAGTTAAATAAATTAACAACGTGCTTTGTTTTGATTTTGTAGTGCTATGTTGGTGATTAGCTTTTTATCGTGATAATTAACTCTGAAAAATTCATAAGGTTTTTTATTATTACGTTGTGTTGTGTTTTTATATGGCATGGTTTGTTGTACTATTAGTAACTTTTATTTCTTTAGATAGTTTTTCTTATCATAGATTTTTAACAAATATAAACAATAAATTAATTGGTCGTATTCAAATTTGCCTTTTTATTTTTGGTTAGTAAATTGTAAGGAAAAGCTGTTTAAATTGTTTCTGTTTGGTACTAGCTCGGTGCGGTATTAATGGAATTAAAGAATAATTACTTCTACTGATTTATCTTCGAAATGCAGTATTACGAAATGAAATTTCCACTTGTTTAAGGTTTTCCATCTTTTTAAGGACCCAATGTATCCTCTCACATTTGCAAACAGTTCCTCAATTTTTTGATTATTCCCCCTTTTGAAAGTACTTGGCTATGAATTCAAAATAATATTCTGGAATCTAAGTACGAAATGAGTTTGTATGTTTTATGACAGTTTTAAAACGTGATTTCTCTTTCCGGGGGTGTGTGGATCTTCTGTTGCAATTATATTTTATTATTAAATTATTAATTATATTTTATTTTTGAATATATTTAACCCTTTCGTGTCGACTGTCACGTATACGTTCCAGCATGAAACATTCCCATTTCTTGGCTGACACGTCAGCTTACCAGAGCGCTTTCTCGTTTATCCCCGGCCGTCACATATTTGTGATTGCTTTCTGCAACGTTTTCAGGGTTGCCACTGCACAGGGCAAATCTGGAAAATGCAGGAAATTTATTAAACAACAGGGAGAATTATTTCTTATTTTCGTTTTTTAGAAAATGGTGACCACTTAAAGCGCATTCTATGGGATATTTAAGGATGGTATTTCTTCACTGTAGCCTGCTATGTATACTGTTTTAAGTATCTTAAGCTGTTAAGTTTTTCCGGCAATTAAAACTAGTATAGTTACCCTAATATAGCTTAGGCAAGAGCACAATGATTGTTTCCTCTTTTGTGTATAATATGTACAGGGAAAACAAGGGGAATTTTTTTCCCCTCCAGAATTGAGCGGCAACCCCTGTTTTAAAAACTATAATTGTTTTTCACAAGATTGCTTTGTGTCAGTAGGATTTGAGATGCGTGTAGGTTTGACCTTTTGGAAATTACTCACATGTACATGGTATTAGTTAAAGCAAATTGGGAGAGCTTATTTTCACTAGAGCGTTGTGAATTAGGGTTGCAGGCTCTGTTAGTTGAAATCTTGAAGACATGAGTTTTTATAGTTAAAATGTCAAAGCATCAAAAATGTTTAACTTAACTTGAAATCGAAGAAATGATGCGAAACATTTCAGATACTGATTCTAAAACAGTTCGATATAGATACTGTAATATATTCTGATTGTTCTGATCCTAAAGCATCTTTGATCAAACATGCAATGTGCACGGCTGGCGACACTGAAACGAAAGGGTTAAGTAACATATTTTGGCGCCAAAAACATTGTAGTATATATAATGTCAATGTCATTAGTGATAAATAAATACTGAGACAATTAAGTAAAAATGCATTTAAAAACGGAAAAGCTCAAGTAACAAATTATGTAAATAAATGTATACAGTATATGTCATTTAACTATTTTAAAATACATTGAAAAAAAAAAAAACATCTCTTTCATATTTCGGTAGTTTCATGGATTTAGGCTTACATAAAAAAAAAAACCCGGCACTTGACAGACGTTCGCGAGACCCCGATCTCAGCGATACGCGAGCTTTGCAACTCGAAGCGCGAAAGGGTTATTTATGTCCCACCCTTTCCAATGCTTAATCAATGCTATAATCCCAATCTAATGTTTAATGTATTGTTGTTATTATTATTTAAGTGATCATTTGTGTGAGTGCAAGTGATGCACTTTTAAATCGTAACTTTTATCGTAAGCTTTAAAAATGCAGATGCATAATATCATACCGAAAGAACAAGTTTTGCATTAATAATAATATAGATTTATAAAATAGAATTTAATAAAACATTCATTTCTCGCTAAGCTCCTTGTTTCTTATTGTACGAAGTATCTGATCTCAGTTATTATGATAAGGATTACATATGATTATTAATTGAATATTTTGGAAAGTACTTAACTAATCAGGTCTTTGCTATTAGTAAAATAATACTTAACTGATAAATACTGAGAAGGAAATTTGTTCCACACTATTATTTAGGTCTGTTTTAAATCAAACCAATAATTTTGATTGTTGTAAATGACATTAATGAACAACAAAACGAACCAGTATCTATTTAGAATAAGGAATCACCGCTAACATAAAGAAGGGCAAATTGAAAAATAAATAATAATGAAAACAAAAAGCAACTCAAGTTTAAAATTCTGACAATAATTGTTAATTTAAAACTGACTTAAGGCAAATTTTTGTTTTTCAAACTAGTGCTTATCAAGAAAAGGTATGAGTTCACATATGTGATTATTATAACTATTAGCTGAACTGGTTGGTCCCTTTCAAAACCAAGTTAAGTTCCGCTATAACTTTAGTGATTTTGGTCCTTAGCTTTAAGATTTTTATTTTTTTTATTTTGTTAAATTAGTATTTAATATTTGATAGTTTTATATTCTATTCTTTTGAAGAAAAAACTTGTAGAAAAAGCTAAATTAAGGTGGACGTGTTTTTGGGCGCAATGTTCCCTATCCAAGCCTTTATCTACTGCTAAGACTTCTGTTCGAAAACCCTTACTGCCAGCTATCCATTACTCCTCTTAGCTAGAAAATAAATAAATTAACCAACTTATTAAACATTATCTGTGGAAAGTAGTTATATTTTTTCATTCAGTGAACAATGATAATCTGTCATGGCTACCACGGGTCAGGGAGAAATGGGAAACCCTGTAATTGTCAGGAAATTCTATGACTCAAAAAAGAAGGAAATAGTCGGGAAAAGTTAGTTGCATTTTTCTACAAAAATCTTTGGAAAATTCTTAACTCATACCAGGAAAATAACCAGTCTTGGAATTGTCAGTAACAGTCATCAGTTATTGAGTTTCGAGTTAAATAACTACAACTTCTATTACAATTATTTGTTGTAAAAAATCCACTTTTTAATGAAACTTTTCCATGATTCCATCCTCATTAAGTCAGAAAATCAGTGTTAAAAATTGGCATGCATGGTCTACATTTAAATTTACATTGAAATTTTCCTAGTAGCTTAAATGTCAGTGATTTTTTTCTTTTCTTTTTTACTTTAAAATTTTCCTTGTCTGGGAAGTTTTTATTTTTAAGAAATTAAAGGGGAAACCCCGTCTGAACTTTTTTTGAAAAATTACTTTTAGTGGCTCATGACGATCCAGAAGAAATATGAAGAAAATATAATCAATCCCCATGACTTCCAAATTTAATAAATATGAGAAATAGTAATTATAAAAATAAAGCTTCTTCCAAATGTCTGTTGTTTCATTTTAATCGTGACTTAAGGGAGATGCAGCAGTTAATATTCAAAAATGTGTTTTTCCAAATTCTTTCTAAAATTTCATCTTACCTTTGTTAAATTTTTGGTCTTTGGGATACAGTTGCAATTTCAAATAAGCTTCATAATTTGAATTGCGTTCAATGTTTAGGTGCAGATTCGGCATTGGGGAATAATTATAATTTACTTTCTGGCCATTAACTTAATTAGCTCAGTTTAGCACATGATTTTTTATCGTTTATGTATTTAAAATATGTTATGTAAAGGTGACGTGTTGGTTGGGTCAAGCATGTGTATTAATATCAATGACACACATAGAATATCGGTATTTTATTCCCTCATAATTGAAAGTAAGCATGTGTCATTAACTATTAGGGTGATTATGCTGCTTAAAGGCTATGGTAAGTAGGGGCCTCCATGTCTTCTATTTCATTTGTTTTGGACTAGTATGAGTAGAAAATGAGACTTAAAACTGACTAATGGTTTAACCTCTTCCTTTCAGGAAGAAATACGATGGACACACTTCCATTTATGGGGGATTAACAAGTTTGTAGATTACAAAACGTAAGGTTTAAATGCATCCTTTTCACAAACTTTTTACTACTCATCCTTTTCTTTTTTACTTTTATTAATTAACAAAATAATTTGAGAAAAATAAACTTTTTTTAAGAAAACAAAAATTCAAATTAAAAGCCATTTGCTATTTTTGCTACCATTTATTTTTAAAGTAGCTTTTGCTGTTTTTTTTTTTTTAGATAACTTTTTTTACTAAATTTACATCGGTTTGTTGTTAAAATTTAATTATTTCTTTCTTTGCATTAATTTATTGGGAAAGCATTTTATTGCATATTTTGATCAAAAATTGTATCTAGCTTCAGTTATGTTGTCAGTATATTTCAGCATTCTGTTGCTGTCTGCCGCCATCGGCCAAGTTCTGAAAGCTTTTGCAACTGATACAGGTTTGGTTTCTTTTTTTAAATTCATTTTTTGGCGCTATTTCCCCCATTTTTCCTTTGTTTCTTTATTTTTTTTATTACTTTTGAATTTGAGATAGTCAGGTTGGGGGTATATTATTCTACACGATCAAAATAGTTTAATAACGACGAGATTCCAAATTTGGTTTAGTTTAAAAGTTATCAGGTAAGTTGGTCAAAGAAAAAAAAATGGAGAAGTTAATAGATCGTTCATCTCGGAGTGATATTCTCGATTTATTCTTCAAAATATGTAAAGCTATTCTGATCTCTAGCTACATATTAAAAAATGTAGAATTACTAGCAGAATAAATTAGCGAACTGTGCTCTGAGATGTAACAGGTTTACATGTTTTTTTTTCTTTTTTTTTGCGGATGAGAAAGCGATAGTGAATAGTTAGTTAAAATTGATCTTACAAAAATATACGTTTAATGCGTTTAGTGTCTGGTAAGTATTTTATAATGTGTTAAAATGTTTGTACTAATTTTTCTAAGGATACATATTTATCTTTTCTTTTTTAGTTATCGTTTTAAATAGTTTTACTTGGAAACTATATTTTTCTAATATTTATGCTTCTCTTTAGGAAATGAAAGTCAATTGGGCAACTTCGCCCAGTAACACACCAAAACAAGATACAAGTAGTAAGTATCATTTTTGTTTATTTTTAATAGCTTAAGGGATAATGCCACTATTGCTTCACTTAATTCGCTTGTCCTTTCACTTTAATTGTCCATCAAGGCATGTAAACGTACGTACAAAGCTTAAAAAAAAAATGCAACTTAAGCGTCTGAAAATTCTCCATTATCTCCAATAATTATGAGGAACCCTTTAAACTTATTATTTGCCATAGCTTTTCAAGAATGCAACTTTGTTAATCTAACTATGTTGTAAAATCCTGCTAATTAAGACCCAAATTGTAAATTAAATTTTAAATAGGGATTTACAGATATAGTTAATTTTGTTGGATCATAAGAGTTCAAGGACTCTCTCCTTCGATATTTTTCGATAAAATTACTATCGCGAAATTCAGTTTCCATACCTTGAGAACTATCTCTTCTATTTTTTTTATATGCAGTATGCATCAGGCTCGACAAATTTTTTAAGTTTTACATGCCTAAACATCTTTTGCAGATGCTAATTAACTGTAATTTGTGCATATATATATATATATTTTAATGTAAGACGTATTCTTAAATTCAGGAATAATAAACACTTTAAAAAAAATTTCTTAACATACATTAAAATCTATTTATGCTAAATTCAAATCTGATGACTTTATAATAAATGATTTTATAATAAATCACAATTACAGTTAGACGTACTTTCAAATATGCAAAAATAAACATTAATGATAAAAATGAGATAGATAACCTATAATTTACTCTGGAAAATAATAGTTTAATATAAATTTTGCAAAAATGAATGATTTAAAGTTAAGTTTAATAATATTCATCAGAACATTCATCAAGCTCTGCGTTCCATCAAAAATTCACAGAAAATAGAGCAGCAGATGAGTCCACGTGCGTCTCCATGCATATTAAGCCTTGCACAGAAGTATTGATACCAATCTTAGAAGTATCACATTAATTAGAGCTAAAAATTGATAACACATAGTTAACGTTAATTGAAACAAGAAAGATGGGTGTAAACGAGTTAAGTTTTGTCTTCGGCAGACGCATCTTCCATTATTCGTCCGAAACGAATATTCTGTGTTCAGCAGTATAAGCTGAATACCAAATATTTGTATGTTGCATCTCTAATTTAGAAGCAGCAATTGCTGTTTATTTTTGAAAATTAATTTTTTTTTAATTATAATTTTACATTGCTGAGCATAATCTTGTATCTATGTGCAATTTAAAAACTCATTGAAAAGGTATTTTGCAATAACCGGACTCTATTTACACAAATTCATAAAAGCAGGACCCTGGTTGAAAGAATATGACTTAACGTTTATTTTACATTCACAAATTACGAGTAATTTTTTCACAATTTTACAAAAACAGGACCTTTCACAAAATGTCTGGACAGACCCCTGTCTTTCCAACCTTTGCACTCTGTGTCATCACCTTCGCTCTGTGTCAGTATTAAGCACGAATGAGTATAAATACAATGAAGGCAGAACATTTAATAAAGAAGTACTAATATCAGAATTATAACGTTTTTATTGGCTGGTGAGTGACATTCAGCTCTTCATATTGCTTAAAAATTATGTCACTCTCGCGTTTACTTACACATTGCAATATTAACTGATATATCAATAGTATTTTCAGCCCTACTGGTTAACTTTTTGTTCATAAAACTAAGCATGACTTTGGAATTTAGAAATAAGCAAATTTTGTTTTGCGCATTTTAATTTTTATAATTCAATAACATTTAGTTCTTATCAAATATAATTAAGATTTTTCCCCCTTGAAACTGTGTATGTAAACCGCAAATGTTTTCTGTACTCCCCCCCCCCCAAGTTTCCGTTTAACTGCCTCATTGGCAACTTTTCAGTGATTTTCGTCAAAAATTACGGCGCTTAAATCGGTATTAACGACAGAATGTCTTATTTTATATTACGCAAAATTATTTTGACTGCGAATTGTGACGCTAAGCTCTACAGTCTTTTATAGGAAGTTTGGTAACGTTCCGTTGCGGTTTGCTAGTCCTTAAAATACGCTTAACTACTTGAAAAACTAAAAATTAGCTTACGCGATTTCAAGGAAACTTGCAAAGATTGATGAAAATAATAATTAAAAATTTGTTACATTTTTGATTCTAACGGAATTACAAAATTCCACCGAATTTAAATATTATCTTTAAGGGTATTTCTGTTTTAAATTATATAAACCAAAAAACATTTTATAAATTAAGGTAATTCTAGTGCTATTAAGAAAAATTGCAAAAACACAATTTCTGTGTTAAAATATATCTTAAAGGCTTGTGATTACAGGTTTTAAATTGTTTGTGTGTAAAGTAGATTACGAGTCAAAGTACGTGTTATTTCTTTTTCACTATTTGGCTCTCGCCATGATTAATAGCTTNCTAATAGCTAGTGGCAATATCCCTTAATTCTTACTCATTTGTTTTGCTTTCTTCAAATTTAATTTTTACCATTCATAAAACTATTTTTGAAGAGTAATTTCGAATTATTAATATAAATTCTTCGTTTGATATCTAGCTGTCGCATTGGGTATTTCTCTTTACAAATTAGAGATTTTTAACTAACTTAGTATGAGGCATAACGCAGATCTGAATTTTAAACTTTGGTAACAATCAAGTTTCGTTAAATTTTCTGTAATAGTTTTTAGTGGAAGTTTAGTAATTCTGCCCTTTACCTGGAGATTAATAATGACAAAATAAATTATGGTAAATAGTAAATTTTGACAAAAGTTTTTTGTAAAAAAAGAACGAAAAAAAAATTCTGACTAAAATGGCCATTTTGGAGATATAAGCTTCGAATCATGCAATGTTACATGCACACAATTTTTATTTTATTTATTTTTATTTTAAAGAGTTTTTAAATTTTTTTTAAAAAGCTAATTTCAGGTGGGTCTTTTAAAGGTATAGTTCGTTTTTTCTTTTTTCGGTTCTATTTTTTTGTTTTGTTTTGACTCACGGCTAATTTAAGAATCAAAACTGCTCTTCTATTTTAACTGCAAATAGATTAAAGTATTTTAAATTTGGTTTTCCTATCTACCCTTAAAATAATTTATTAAATATCAAGTATTTTCTTATGTTTTTTTATGAAATATTTTTGTAACAAAATGCCAATTAATCCCAGTCTCGTAATGATTACAATGTTGACTATTTTTCCGATAAATTTTTTGTTTTCACAGTTAACTTATAGTTATCGATAATAAATCAGATGTCCTAAAATTCTATGAAAAATATTTTTTTTTCTAACTGGAAAGATATTTAGTATATGTAGTGAATATTTAATGCGTATAGTGAAATGTGAAGTTGCTATAATGTATGAATAAAATTCAAAATCTGTTGTAGTTTACAACTGGTGCAGAATATGTCCCATCACGTGATCGAAGCTCAAGAGAAAATTCTAGCAATTTTGGGGATATTTTTTTTCCAATTCTCTATTGAAAGATATATATATATTAAATGTGCCGTTTAATTAAATTATAAAATATTCTTCCTATAACTTATTCTTCTTATAAAATATATATATTTTGAAGTCTTATTTTTTAATACACCTGTTAATTTATTCATTGTGTAAAATCATTAAAAAAAAGCGCAAATTAAAAAAAAATTCAAACCTATAAAAAACTAACTAAAAAAACCTTCCTATTTAAAAAAAAGTGTTCTTGAGAACATAGTTTTTTTTTTTAAGATGGGGATTATTAGGCTCTTAGAATTTTCTGCACTCCTGTAGTTAACAATCGTTTCCAGATTTTGAGAACAGAAGTGCCTGCTAGTACATTGCTTAAAAATTTATTTTCTGTTAGATACTTAGACAGCATTCACAAATCTTAAAAAACGATATAGTTTTATCGTTTCCTTATTGCTTGTTAAGCAAACAAATATTGCGATTGTTATCCATGCTGTCTAAACTTCCTTATTTACTCAATATCTAGGATATTCGCTTCAAATGTTCTTATTTTTGTTTTAGTGATTTAAAACCAACGGTTATGATTCAATATCTAAACTTTAAACGCTTTAGGGCATTGTCTCTCCATTATTAAAATCTCCGAAATAATATTTTCGATTAGAAATATATTAAAATGAGCTTTTAAATTTTGTTCAGTCTCCAAGGAGTTTCTGTATTGAGAATAATAAGTTATACAAAAGTTGAAATTCAAACTTTGATTAAAAAGTTGTTTGTTCCTATGGTAAAAAAAAAAGCACTCTGTTTTTCCGCGCAGGTACTTATCTTTTTTCTGAATTACACTATCTCATATTGTGATTCGTATTCGAACAATTTACGAATCACGCATCTTGATTAATTCTATCGCAATGAGGGAATTTATTTCGCCATCCTTACTAACGCGATTTATGCATTTTTAAATCACATGCGATTTGAAATAACGCTATCATTAGCTATTGCAGCACAATTATGTAACTGGATTTATAACAAACGTATCGCGATTCGTACTTATGTAACCGAATTACCAATCGTGAATCTAAGTTAAGTCTTGATGATTCATACATCCACATTTCGTGATTCATATAAACGTAATTTAATTACCAATTCACGAGTCTCAGTTAAGTCTGATTCACGCATCAGTAAGTGTAATTAATGTAATTGAATTACAAATCATGAATCTCTTAAATTTATTTATGATTCACGCATCACTATTTGTATTCACGAGTAGGAATCAAATCACTATTTATACTAAACAGGTGTACAAATTTTTATTGTAACACCGCCGTTTGTATTCAGCCGATACAGTGTTACGAACGGAGTATGTCCCGTCACAAAATCCAGTACATGTCTTGAACTCACAAGTATTACTTAAATATTGGTGTGAGCAAATATTAACTGATTATTGTTTTAATGGAAGTTTCTTCCAAAATGGAGAAAAAATAAACTTTTTCAAAAGAAATAAAAGTATTAAATATTGAAATTTTTTTTTAAACAGCTTAAATAATAGTTAGTATTTATTCGGAAGCTGTTAATTGCATCATTTCTAAATAAGCGAAAACAAAAAAGAAGCGATTGGAAAGAAAAATATATAGATTTTAAAATTCTGTATGATGGAAAATAAGAAATAATGGATGTGAAAAAAATTAACTTTCTGACATGTTAAATTTGTTTAAATTTTAACTATTTACGTTTTATTTATTACTTAAACAATTGTATTTGTCATTTTTGATCTTCCTCCCTGTCCCCTCCCCAGTTTCTTCTAGTGTCCTGAAACAAAAGGTTTATTCCATAAGAAATCTCAACCCTGAGTAGAACAAATGATTTATTTTTGGTTTGTCGTTTGCTTTTTAAAAAAGTAGTCTACAATAAGCATAATCTGATTTTTTTTAAATGTGTTATTTAACATATCCTGATTTTTCTTTGACAAAACGAGGTCTGGTTAACATTATTTTTAAATACTGTCCTTAAAAGACAACCTACTTTTACAACCGTTACCCTGGCGAAGCAACGAGTAAGCAGTTTTGAATAAGAAGTTTTGAGCAATGAAAGCATGTGTTTGCTTAGCTTAGTTATCGTATTTTTAAAAGTTTCGTATAAAATCATTTAGCTAATAGAATCAAATAAATGGAACTATTATCTAAAAACCTATCTGGATTTACTTTACTCAATTTTGTTTGTTCACACTTATTTCTTTCTTGACTGTAGCTGCGTCTTTACTCTAAAAAACTGTAAAGCTTGGATTGAAAAAAAAGCTTCTTCAACAAAAAAGTTATACATAAAATTTATAATTTCAAAAAAGTTGATGCGTTGCTCCTCTTTGGAATTCCTTCTCGTATAGGAAAGGTAGAATTTATATAATCAATAAGCTTAATCATTGTAAAATTACACCTAAATTAAGTTAAAAAATTTCATAATGTATTCAGTCGAAACCTGGTAATTTTCCTAGACGAATTCTGCGGCATTGCAGTCTTACGAGTACTTTATGTAAGTATCCAAATTCAATCTAATCTGTTGTAGATTTTAATTAAATATACACTAAGGCCATCGACTAAAACAAGGCTAGGCAAAATTACTGCTGACGTTCGCGCTTTTAAGAAAAAGTTATATGACGTATTCACGATCACGATAAGCGAGAAATTTTTCATGGAGTGTGAGGAGTTGACTGAGTATATATATATATCATATATTATTTAAACCAGTTCACCCCTAAGTGTTTTTAGAAGTGTGGCCCACCCTGCTTGAACTTGCACAGAGGTAAATGCACCCTCCCTACCCTTTTTGTTAAAATGTTCCCCCTTTTTTATTCAGAATAAAATGCTCTTTTTTTACTTTACGGAAAGAGATTGCTGTAGCAAAACCAGGAACTTCAGATTACCGTAACTATTGTAAATTATTCCGCGACTAAGTTTGATTATTTATTTGAGTGTTTTTACCGTTTTTAAAGGCACTAATCTAGATAGATAAATTATCAAGATTAGTGCTCTTCACAACAGACGGTGCCATTGTTTTTGAAAGAGCACCCTGACCCTATTTATTTTTAGGGAAATCTCTTTAAATATTTATTATCGCTTTAAAAATTATCTCTAATCTACTTAGCTAACGTGATTATTTCGCCGACTTCGTACATCGCCGAGTGTTCTTCGGTGATATAATTGTTACAGTTCCAACTTATTTACACAGTATTTTAAAGACTTCCTTTTATTTAAGTCTGTCATTTCTCAATATTTATGACCGGCGCAAAAGACAATTGTTATCTTATTACAAATTTATTCCAATCTGTCGATATTTTACGTGATAAACATTTCTTTTCCTCGCTCAGCTCCCTAACCCCAACAGTTTCAGAGTCATTTTTTATTTGTTTCAGATAAACAAGATAAAAGATTGCAAATAAAAAGTATGCAATTGCAAGATCTCAATGTTTTACCATATTCAGGGGTCTGTTTAGAAGAATGATTTTTCTTTTAATCGGACCCTTCACAAATTTGTTTATCTTCATTATTGTTTTGTTAATCGAGCAAACCCTTCCAAGGGGGAAAAGCAAGAAAGATGAATGTAAACGAATTAAGTTTTGTCTTCGGTAGACGCTTCTTCCATTATTCGTTCGAAATGAATATTCTGCCTTCAGCAGTATAGGCTAAATACCAAATATGTTGCATCTAATTTAGAAGGCCCATTGCTGTTTATTTTTGAAAATTTAATTGTTATTATTATAATTTTACAGTGCTGAGCATAATCTTGCATCTATTTACAATTTAAAAACTACTTGAAAAAGTTTTTTGCAACAACCGGACCCTATTTGCACACATTCATAAAAGCAGGACCCTGATTAAAAGAAATGTGACTTAACGTTTATGTTATGTTCTCAAATTACGAGTAATTTTTTCACAATTTTACAAAAATCGTACCTTTCACAAAATGTCTGGACAGACCCCTGATGTTAACACAGAGTTGGTATCGCGTATTATTTTCCAATTCTATTTGTGTAAAATTTAAGCAGCCAATTAGCTAGTTAATTTCTAATAATGCTCTACTATTTTGTCCATTATTTTGTGTGTTGTGAATATTCGACTGGTTTTTAAGTTAAGCTTGAAATTAAAACAAATATAACTTATTTAGTGTTTAAAAATTGTCGGTAAATGTGAAAGGTCACTGTCGGCAGAACATTCTACTCTCAACCATTCAGGCAGGATGTGGAAAGCCTTGCTTTCTCACTCATAGATTTAATATTAAGCATTGAATCTTTTATTCAAAAGACGGCATCTTTAATTTTTAATTGCTCACTGCTCTGCTTAATCAAAAATGAGTTTCACTGAAAGTTGATTGGATACCTGCAAGTGACGTCATGCGTGGGTAAATCGTAGGATTTGTTTACTCTAGGTTTCGATGAGCAATCTGGTTCGACACACTGTTTTCTCGTTGCTTGCCGTTTTTCAATTTAATCTGTTTCGGAAATTGATTCAACGTGACAAGTAAGCGGATTCGGATTGTTCTAAAAATAGGTAANTATAGTAAATTGTATAAAAAATATCAAATATTTATTGATACATGTAATTATTATGTGTACAATGATAACACCTATAGAATTTTTTACCTTTTACCAAAGTTCAAGGTTTTGGACGGCTTTACCCAGTTTAGGACAGTTTTATCCAGTTTAGGACAGTTTAATACAGTAAAACCCACGTGTCGTGTCCAAAACCAGTTTAGGACGTCCAAAACCCCAACCCTGGTTAGGACAGTTTCCACAATTTCAAATATATTAAAAGACCTATTTTCTTCCGGCTGAACTCAACCCAACTCAACCGGGAAAGATTTTTAGCTGTTTAGTTTTCACAAATGTTGAATATTTTCGTTTTCGAATAAGATCTAGAATTTTAATGACGTTCCTAACAAATTTTGTCTGTATTTATATTTTTTGATAAATATCTTAGTTTTTGCGTAATTTGTTAGGATTTTCCAGCATTTTTCAAATTTCTTTAAATCAATTTAAACTAGATTTAAGTGAATTTTTTTAGAAAATATATTAAAACAGGCTAACGTACACTATTTTATTACCTATCCGAAATTACCATTTGCCTGATTTTATTGCTTTACATGGTTGAGAAAATATCGTTAGGAATTTAAGCAGTTTTTCTTGTCCACTAACACCTTAATTTCACTCTCTCTCTCTTTTTCAAATATATATCTATTTTGAAAAAAAGAGTTCTATCGAATGATGCTTTATTACAAAGATTCCCAAAATGTGTTCCAAAGAACTCTAGGGTTCCTTGGAATAGTTAGAAAAAAAAAAAAGGATTCCGATAATAAGATTTTTTTTTTAAAAGCAATTTTGAAACCTGCAATTGTATTCGGATCAATCAATGATCTATTTACTAAATGCGGTTGTCTTCACGAAATTATTTAAAGCAAAATGAAAGGGGGGAATGACATTATTTTAAATTTTTACTTTCAACATTGTATTGAATAAATTATGAAAAGGACATGCATTTATATATTAAAAAAAATGCATTAGTATTTCTCATCGTGCTGTTCAAATCAAAATAATTAAATTCGTAAAGAAATATTTCCCTGATGACCATTTTCAACACAGCAGTTCTTTGTGATATTTCTTTTAAGTTTTTATTTCAACGAAAACCATAATTCGCCATATTTTTATTCATTTTCAGCTTATGCAAGGACCTCAAACACATTCAATACTAGACTATAAACTCCAAGAATGTGAATTCAATTGTCGGACATAAAATCTAATTGAAGATTATTAGTGAAAAAAATATGAAAACATTTCATTCCTCTTACTAAATATTTTGAAAATAAAGCAGTCTTTTATTTATTAATAATAATTCCAAAAGTTGTCTTTATATATTTTATAAAATAAATAAGGGTTCCGCCGAAAAAAGATCATTAGGCCGAAAAAAATTGGAAACCGCTGCTCTATCAAATAAAAACTTTTATTTACAACAGAAAACTCTTGGAACTGGAATTCGAAAATCCAAGATGGCAACATTTTGTGTGGTTGTTAATGCAGCACTAGAGCTACAGTAATGGTCTCTTGGCGTTTGTTTGGTATATGATCCGAAAGCAATACTGGTGTGCGCTTTCTACCTTACCACAATTTAGATTAGATGACAGATGGAAGTAGTAATCACATCTGAGCTTCTCACCACGATTTCCAACGTCCCTAATGTGTGTGAACTTATCCAGTTTTGAAACCAACGGGGACGTTCCCGAACTACTAAAATATATATGTTTATTTTTGGCAGTATTAAACTCTATCTTCCTTTGTCAACAAGAATAAGTAAATTACCATTCCAAGCTTACATTAGAACCCATCTATAATAATCTAAATTAAAGAATTTTAGATTTAAATTCATACAATCGATGTAATTTTGCATAAAACAATTTACGTTCAAAAATCTATTTTCTAACTTAACTTTTTTTCCTTTTTTTTCATGTTGGAAAATTTTGCGTGCTCTATTTTTTATTAATTTATTTTGCATTAAAAAAAATGGAAATATGGGAACTTTTGCCATTCGTCATCACTGCTCATACCCGTCGTCCCTCTTGTCAGCGAAAATAAGCAAATCAGACCTTTTCTCCCCTTTAGGTGCGTACGTAATATTTGTACGATTCTAGGATATATTTTTAGAAAAAAAATGGAATCCCGTCACACGGGGCCTAAGTCGTAGTCTAGGTCTCTCACGAAACCCCGGCCTAAGTCGCAATAGGCTATAACTAAACCCACCACATCAACGTGATGGTCAGGATGGGCGAAAGAAAAGTCTTTTTAAAACAAAATTGAATATTTTTCCAAATTATATGTTTTTCAACATTAATTGTGAAGCAACGAGAGTGAATTTGCTGGTAGAATTTCGTTTCACTCTTGACTAATAATTTCAAGCTGTTTCCCGAAATATTTTTGCGAATTACCTACATGTTTCTCAACATCAATTGTGAAGCAACGAGAGTGGATTTGCTGGTAGAACTTAGTTTCAATCTTGACTAATAATTTCCAGCAGTTTCTCAAATATTTCTGCTAATTACTATGTTTTTCAACATCAATTGTGAAGGAACGAGAATGTATTTGCTGGTAGAATTTAGTTTCACTCTTGACTAATAATTTCAAGCAGTTTCTTAAATATTTCTACGAATTACTTTTTTTTTTTTTAAACATTAATTGTGAAGCAAAGAGTATGGCTCAGTAGGCAAAAATTTAGTTTCACTCTTCACTATAATTTCAATCAGTTTTTCAAAGTTCTAAAATGAATACGCCCAATCAGTTAGCTTCATCTATGCTTTAATTTATTTTTTTTTTCCTTCGTAATTTCTTACACTTGTGAACTGTTGTTTTTCTACCATCAATTTAGGAAAGGTTCTGTTAGAATGAGAATGTACTGACAGATGAGATAAGAGCAGCACAAATCTGAATTTTAAGAAACTTATAAAAATGCCGTTGCAGTTTCATTCGTCTCATTAATATTTTTATTCTCTCCTTTTTTTCGTTTTCTTCTGAGAATTATGTTGGCCCTCATAATTTTTTTCTTTTGTTTTTTGGCCAGCTCCCAAAGAAGTTTGTCCTTCACTGGACTAGAATAAAAACGAATGGAATATTGATGATTACATTAAATCTATATTTTGCTCGTCAACTTTAACTTGGCAGAGTTAAAGTTGGAGAGAGAGAGAGTACGTAATATTGTTCTAAGTTTCTTTGATTTTTTTGGCAATTGAGATCAATAATGTTTATTGCAGAAATTGTAGGTTAAATTTCAAATTTGTGAGCAATAACTTAAGTATTTTATATCATTATTACCTGTTATAAGATATAAAATATATTTTATTTTGCGAAATGTTAGATGATCCTAAATGAAATAGTTAAAAGTTGAAAATGATTATAGGTTACTCATTAGGTTTATATATTACTATATACTTTTCAAACCTCCAAATTTTACGAAAGACTCTACACTGATAATAAAGTCGGACATTCGTTGATCCTGAAATATCGATGCATAATAGCCTATAAATCACTCTGTCAGGAGTGATTGTATTTCGGGATTTTCGTATGATTTTATCAGGTCTAAAAAGTGTGATTTTTCCGTGAATTTCACAGATTTTCGCTTTACCATAAGTAAGACCATTGATCTACTGACTTCGGCGAATCAAAACTTATAATCCGACGAAATTTTAAGAGTTCCGCCATCTAAATTTGAAATTTTGAAACATTCGCTAAATCGCTTTAACGTGAAGTTCGCATACAAGTGATTCTTCTGCCAATTTGATTTTTTTATTTTATTTTGTTTATCGGATTTTTGTCGTTTTCTGTATTTGAAACAACTTCGGAACCCACCATATTCATGCAATTTTAATATCAGGCATCGATTTTCGTATCTACCTGATTTAAAAGTTTCACATTGTGAATCGTATTCACGTTGCTTAAAAATCCAATATCGCTATTCGTATTTACTCGAGTTTAACCACTTGCACTATTTTCTCGAGTCTAGCTCGTAATTTACATTTCGGGCCAAACATAAATATCACGAGCCGGACTCGTGGATCTTAATCCTGGGCAGAACAAGAACGTCTGAATGGGCTCTTATCTCTTTATAAGAATAAATATTTTATATCTCGTCTTCTGATCTCTTATCCTCTGTCTCCTTCTCTCGTCTTCGGCACTTTTCGCGAACATTCGGGTGACAAGAATGAGATTTTCCCGTTTTTTTAACGGATTTCCACTTTTTTCGCTTTTGTCTCTGGAGTTTCAGCCTTTTTATCAAAAACTCCGATTCTTAGTCTAGTTTTTTTTTTTTTAAATAAATATTCAGTTTTTTTCTGAAAATTCAGCCGTTGAAATAAAATAACATTTATTTCCGATTATTAAAGATAAACAGAAAATTCAAACTAAGTAGCTGCCAATCCTTCTGCATTTTTAATTATTTTAGCTATTTTCTCTGCTTTTACATGCAGAAAATAAGATTTTCCGCATTTTTACCTGCCCTCCAGATAGTTCGCATTTTCGTAATTCAGACATCTCTGCATTTTAATATCAAACATCGATTTTCATATTTACATGATGTAAAAGTTGTGCATTGCGATTCTTATTCATGTGATTTCAGTATCGTACATTGCAATTCTTATTTACGAAGTTTAAAAATCCAATATCGCGATTTGTATTTACGCGTTTTTAAAATCTATGTAGCTATTCGTATTTTCGCGTTTTTTAAATCCTTTGTAGCAATTCGTATTCGCTCGAATTTAAAATCCAATGTCGTGATTCGTTTATGCCGTTGTAATATCTAACATCAATTTTCGTAGTTACTCGTGATTTAAAAATTAGGCTTTGGATTCGTATTCACGCGATTTAGAAATTATGGCAGTAAGAATAATTGTGGCAGTTCTTCTATTGACGATTATTGGTATATATAGGCATTACAACATCAGCAAAACTGGATCAGGATCAAAATATGTTACTGATATTTTAGCTATAAATCACGTAATAGTATTTATTTTTAAAAAAAATGGAATGTTAATGTATGTTCTCAGTTGTTTAACGTGCTAAACTAGGCACATTCTCATGTAATAATTGACTACTCTGTGACTGAAGAAAAGCATAATTTCTAGCTTTATTTTTTCAATTTGTAATTTTACTTTTCACTAAATGTTAAGTGTCGATGTAATTATTCATATATTAATAAATTAGTACACAATTAATTTAAATCGACACATAGTTATTTATTTTCTTAAATTGTCTGGGATTTATTATTAAACGATTGCTCGCACATAAAACACTCGCGTGACAATTCAGCTTTTTTGCCTTATGGCCAATCTCTCCTTGGGGTGAATAAGTTAGGCAGGACCAGTTCTGAATTTCAGTGTAGTGCAAGGGATTAAAATCCAACATCGCTATTCTTATAAGAACTAAGTCTTTTCTTACTGTGAAGGTGTGATATTCTTCATTTATAGGAAATTTAACTTTAAATCTTAGTTCAAAAAACTATATTAAACATGTATAGTATATTTATCTAGTTAGCGAGGTTTTGATCATAAAATTTTCAGGATTTTTCCCCCTGCTCTCTATCAATTTACTTTTCGCAAAATAACGTTTTCAAAAACTATTTTTAATATGTCATATGCAATGAATTTTGCATTTTCTCTCATTTTCTTTACAAGTAAATATTATATTTTCGAAATAATATATTATGTTCAGAAAAAATTATATTTCGAACCTAAAAATGAAGCGGAGAACATTTTAAACAATAAAATTTAAATTGAAAATGTTTTTGACTTTTAAATCCTGGATTTTCTTAATATTATCTATTTGCGTCATTTCTATTATTAGCATTGCGAACAGAACTTAACACAACAGTTAATTTCCAACTTTAAGAACGATTGCTTTTATAAATGATATCTACACATATTCAATACAGACGTATCAGAAACCTATTTTCCATTGCCACCCTTATAACTTTATCAAGTAAAGCTGATCCGAATAAGTACAGTATTTGTATTGAATGTTATACAAAATTCATTAAATTGCAAAAGTGTTGGTGCTTCAAATCATCTGATCTTTTAAAAAATCTGTTGCTCAAAAGTATGCTTTTTTCTGATTTGGAATAATCTAGAATTTCTTATTATCTACTTGCTTCATTTTTATTATCAGCATGTGAGACAAAACTTAATGCAACAGTTTCTAAAGTATTATTCCCTATAAAAGCTTTATTATAAATGATGAAATAACATTTAAAGAACGATTGCTTTTACAGATGAGAATATATATATATATATATATATATATATTTTTTTTTTTTTTTTTTTTTTTTNTATATATATATATATCTCAATGAATCAGACCTATCAGCAACCTATTTTCCATTCCCAAACCTATTACTTTCCCAAATAACCCGTTACCAACTATTACCTATTTTTTATTTTCCTTGTTATAAACGATTTAAATCGTCTAATCTAAAATAAAATCTGCAGTTTCGAAGTATGCTTTTTAATTTTCTTTTTAATAATCTGAGTTTTCTTAATATTATCTACTTGCACCATTCTTTCTTAATATTATCTACTTGCATGTTAGACGTAATACAACAGTTTTTCCAACATATTATCCCTTAAAAAAGCGTTATTTCAAATCACAAAAAAACCGAACTATAAAATATCGTGCGCCGCATGATTCATTTAGATTAAGCCCAGGATATTACATGTTTTAAAAGATGTTATCGAATAAAGTAAATAATTATAACACATCGAAATTATATACTACCCGTAAAGATGATTAAATATAAACACATTACATCACGGCGATCGTGACGCATGTTGGAAATGAAATCTAATATTCCTAAGTAGTTAACAGCTGAAGTTATAAAACATTTTTTTATATAACTGGAATTGAGGTGAATATCTTAAGATAAAGAAGTCGTAAATTAAAGATTTTATGTTTCCAAATTTTATTTGAATTGTAATACCTTGATTCTATAATGAAAATAACCAGGATCGCGCATCTATAAAATGTATGTTTCCTTTTTAATTTAATATTTCTTTTTAACATTTGAAATTATAAATTTGTACAAGAAATAAATGACGACTTAGTGCTGTAGGAACGTTCATTCTACAAATTAGGTTATAAATTCGAGGGCTTGGCAACATAATAAGCCACATTTTCATAGTATTTATGACAGCGTTTCGGATGAAAAACATCACTACTTCCATGCTAACAATATGTTTCGTGTGTTGTCCAGGCATTATCAAGTAGATAATTGGAAGACTTTAAGAATACTAAAGATTAGTTTGATGTTAAACTGTTACCTTTGGAAAAAACGTGGCTTATTTCTCTATATTGCTCTCAAACCCTTCAAATTTCTTTTTACATAAGGAATCGTTAAAATGTAACACAAGCACTTGGTTGTCTAATTTTGGTTGACAAAAGGGCAGAGCTTTATGAACTGTACTTTATATTACACTAAAATCTCTCTTACGAAAATAATATATCGAAAAATTCTTCTCAATCAGGTGGATAGTGTGGTTCTTGGCAAGTTGCTATGTGACTTGATGGTGGATTTCTAAATAACCAAAAAAAAACATTTTCCCGTGATATACGGTCAACAATGAACGGTTCAGCTATGTTTAGCGCTATAACATATTTTAACTTTTTTAAAAAAAGTATATATAAATATTTAAAAGAGAAAAAAAGATGTATATATGATTGATATACGAATGATTACAAATTAAATTTTTCTGATATTCATTAACAAGTTTTAAGCACATCCGATGTAATTATTAATAAAATTCTGTTTCATGTCATGAAGTAGCTAGTGATGGAATTATGTTACCTCGAAATATAAAAAAAAAAAATTACGCAGCTTTTAATTATTTTCCCTCTCGTTTCTTTCTTTTTTTTCTTTTTTTTAAAAATTAATGTGTTTTAAAATATTTTTCCTTTTTTTTTCAATTTGAAAATAGTACTTTAAGATGCCTTTTTCTAATTGATTTATTATTAGAACTAATTTACTTAACATGATATGCACTACAGCAGGGCTTCCCAAATGGTGTTCCGTGGAACCCTAGGATTCCGTTTAACCTCTAATTAAATATTTAAAAGTAATTTTTTATAGGTTGTAACGTTCAGAATTATCTTTATAAACTTTATAAAGTCGGTGTTCCATTGAAAAAAAAAAAGTATTATTTAGGGAAAGATTATTTAGCGGAAAAAAATTGGGAACCGCTGTTTTCGCAGTATTTTTGATGTTATATGTGTTTATTATATTTTTATAACATACTCCCTCTAGTAATTGTTTATTATTCCTATATAATTTTAGTACTGTACGTACACCCATATTTACTTGCTCACTATCGCCAGTTGCAGTATATGTGTACTATAATGCACTCCTAAATTTATTGTGATCAATTGCAGAGTGAAATGATTTTAAAAGAGTAACATTTAATTTCATAATAAAAATATAACTAAACTTGTTTAGCGAGAACTCATAGTGGAAGTAAACATAAAAATTTGCTGTTTATCACCAATGTTATCTATTTCTGATGATTCCACCCTGAATCCGTAATTCTTTTTTACTCAAATTAACAATGATGGTCATACCCTTCCTGTTAATCATCCAAAATTTATGCCAAGATGTAAGGTGGCTTTATTTTCGCCAATAGTTCTCGCCGAACAGATAAAAGTAGTTAGAATTTTTGTTGTGAAATTAAAATTATTTCTCGCTGCAATAGATCAAAAAAATATCGGATTACATGTTCATGTAGTAGACATACATATATTGTAGTTAGAATAATTTCTATTTAAGATTTATATTCACATTTTCAATAAAATGAATATATAAAGAGTTAAGGGGTCACAGTACCCAAAAAATGACCAAAATATCGATATTTTTTTATTGCTTATAATAAAATTTCAAACTATTTCAAATGCACTGAAAAAAAAATCATCTATCTACATTTTTAAAGAAGTTATGATTTTAGACTGCCCTAAAACCGAAATTTGATCAGCAGACAAACTTAAAAGTGCTTCTTCTCATAGATGATAACTTTGTGTTTTAATCTTAATTAAATCCGTAAGGAATTTTTTCTATTTAAGATAAAGCTTTAAAGCAAACTTTTTTTATCTTAAGTATAATACTTTTATTTAAACTGTGCATGGAATAAGCATTTTATGAGGTATTAAAATTTTTGCAGCATGTTATATATGCCTAACAGAAAATTTTTACCTTTTTTTCTACTTTTTTTTTCAAAATAATCTATAAAAGAACGTTCTAATTGATATATCGACAAATGAATGTGCAAAATTGTTAAGATGAATATTGTAAGCACTGAGAAGAAGAAGAAAAAAATTGAAAATATATTGAAATAAAAATCTTAAAATTTAAAAATTTTGAATTTTTTCAATTTTTTTAAAAAATTTATAAAAAATTGAACAGTTTAACTGTTTTTTGAAGATAAATTATTGATTATAAGTTAAATCAGCATATAAAGCATCCATAAAAGGAATGATTGTACCTTTATTTAATGCAAGAGTAATATGACCCCTTAAACACTTACTCAGATTAGACTTGTCTCCTCTTCTAAAAATGCTTCAGAAGTAACTCAACATGAATCCATTCATCGCGTCTTGGAATTATTTTTAGTGGCGTTGACTACATTTGTCTACACAACATAATTAATGAAGCTAAAATAATTTCATTAACTTATTTATCATTTGCGCTTAAAATAGCTTACGTTATAAGATTAAGCAAAACAGGTTTTTAGTAGTTCATCCCATCAAAATAAAAATTAACTCTATTCAGTATCGTTTGACAAGATGCTATTGCTCATTGTGGTAAACTCATAATTGTCAGAATTTACTACAATTAAACAATTTTCTCCTGTACTTAGCCATTGGGAGGGCCATAAAAATAGCCTGTTCTACGGTATTTTTTATTTAAACTGCACAATATTGGTGAAGCTTTAATTGGTATCAAATATATTAATATAAATTTTACCCATATTTAATGTCTATTAACTTATATTTGGTATCCATTTAAATTGTACCAATTATGATACCAGGTGCCTATTTTCAAAATTAATTAAGCATCAATGGCGTCACTAACAAAATGTAGATTTTTTTTAAGCTTCTGTACGAATTACATGCAGATAGTGGTAAATTTGTGATGTTAATATTGGCGATTTATGTATGTTTTGGCAAGTTATATTTTTTAATAGGGCTATTATATTTTATAATAGGGCTATTAAATGGCAGCTTTTTGCTGTAAATAAAATCGAATTTCTGATTAAAATTAAGGTATTGATTTCAGATATGATATTCTTGTTATACAGTGTAAATATCAAAAATCACCTTAGATCGATTAGTGAGAAAGGCATCCAAAAATTTTCCTTATGGAAAAAATCTACCTAGCACTTCACATAGCTAAGCCACAGTTCGGTAAAGTAAAGTAAAATGAATGTGGAAAAATTGTTTTACTAAGCATCAGTATCAAATTGGGGTAATAACACTGGGGAAACCAAAAAATAAAAATGATTCAGGCTGAAAAGTTGAAAAAAATGTTTATTAAAAAAAAAAATGACTGCATTATTTAAAAATTATTGGAAAGCCTTGATGTGTATTAAAATTAAATCTAAGTGTGATATGCCAACATTACACTCATTAAATAACAAAATTCTTCTGAAATAAGAAGATTAACTGAAATTAACTTTTTCGTTACGATCGCCGTAATTTGCCGGCATACACGCGGTGCCCTTGGTGTATGAGCGCCGTTTTCAACCGGCGCTCATACACACGGGGCAGAAGTTAGTCTACCTAGTTTTAAAATTCATTATACTGAATTAAATTTCTAAGAATTTTTTTGCAGTACACTAAATAGCATTTTAATTTATAATTCTTGGAAAATCTCCGAATATATACTTGTAAGAAAATCTGAAGATCAGCTGACCGACATGCAATAGCCACGGTTCACAGCACGGGTACAGTGGCGTCACTTCAATGGAAGAATTACTGTTAAATCTTCGCTCCTCCCTCCTCTAAACATTTTATGAAAGCTATTTAAAAGTAAGCTATGTAGGCCGGAGAAACTTAATCACTTATTTCATCACTTTTATTATTTCTTAACAAAACTAAAAATCTGGAATAATAATAAATGTCAATTTTCTATTTTTATTATTCATTTAATGTTTTATTATTTCGTTATAAAAAATTGAGTGTTTCAATTCATTTCATGTATCCATTAAAACACTCGGATTGCTTTGGTTCTTATTTTAAGCGACCTAACGATTTTCAACAATGTCAATTTTAGCGGGGAAAAATTAGCTTCGATAGCGGACTGCGTGTCAACTTATGCCGCTTGCCTAACATGTTTCGGGGGTTGATGGAAAGTTAATTTTTGTCTACACGGTTTTCTACAAACTTTCCCATACTTCATATTTTTGCACTAACGGGGACTTAATGATGTTAAACCACAAAACCTAAGATTTTTCTTTCTTTTAAAATAGATTTATTTTAAGAGATAGCGTGAAACATCGCGAATCCACTTTCACAATTACCATTAATGGCCCCAAATTTTTATTAATTTATTATTATCCCGCAATGAATGAACAATTATAGTACCATAAAAGAAATAATAATGGATGATAAAATTCCAACTCAATAAGTTAGGGAAAATTAATTAGTTTGAGATACCGTATTTTTTCTTAAAATATTGTTCTTGTAAATACATTTTAAAAATTTTGTTTTTTTTTCCAACTCTTATTTCAAGTATTCGTGTACTGTTATACATTTTTACAGTAAAAGGAATAACTGAAAAAAATTATGTTACACGTTAGAAAAATCAAATAAATGCCACCACAAGCAATTTTGTTGTAATTGTCAACACAAAACACTGTTATTGTTGTAACATTTTTCTGTAATATGGCAATCGCAGCTGATCGTACATGTATAACGAAAGGCACGTTTTATGTTATTCAGTAAAAAATAAAAAAATAAAACTCCTATTTTTCCCACACGGACATCCACTCACACGTTTTTATTTCTTTTAAAAAATTTGAACTTGAATATTCGCCTATTTTATACTCTATGTTGGCGATTTCCAATTTTTATCAGTTCTGGAACCTTGCAGGAGTAGTCTTCCTACGGCAGAACCATAATGAAGATTGCGAAAGTATTAACCAATGAAACTAGTTTATTTTAAAAGTATTTAATACGAGGAATTATATATATATATATATTTTTTTTTATCATCAAAGGTTTTAAATCTGATATTTAAAATCGCAGTCTTGGAGCTGTATATCAAGGTATAGTTTAGTTATGAATTTGTTTTTCGTGTATAAACATGTCTTGTCTAGGGCAGTGTCATAATAACTCTAAAATGCAGCATTTCAGAAAAATCAACTTAAAGAATACTATAAAACTTATTCTGAAATAGATACAGAACTGACACAACTGCCCTCAATTGGATAAATTGCGAGTTAGAGATGTGACACTTTTTGAGCTTGATGGGGGCACTTCATACATATTTTTTATTGACATAACCTCAAAATTGTTGCTTTTTGACTTGTGTCACTTTTCTTACCGGAGTGTGATATGCTGTAAATAAATAAAATAAGTTGAATTCTGGTTTTCATTGAAAAAAAAAAACTCTTATGCACATTAAAAATGGTATTAGGGGAATTTTCTTTTAATAACAAATTTAGTTCTTTTGATTTGGAAAGAGCAATGGAAATACTAATGTACTGTTTTATAAATACACGTTCTTTTCATAATTAATTTACTATAATGTTAGAAATATTTATCTAAAAAAAATATCATAGCCATTTATTGTTAGCATTTTTCTTCATATAAATAATAGTATACTAAATAAATAATAGATTACTGATTTGATATAAATGTAACTTTATTTTATAACTTTCGTTGAATAGGTGACCCAATTTTGAGTTTAATACTCTCAATGTTCAACTTTGTATCCTTGTAATTTTGAACCCAATCCAGAAGAACTCCTGGATCAAGTATAAGTATTGGGAGAAATTTGCCTTCGTGGAGGACTTTTTGATGTAGCTAACTCGCATTTACTTTACATGGAGAGAAAAACTACGGAACTTCCCACGGTTAGCTTGACGAAAAGGGGAATCAAACCCATGATTCGTTTACCACTGAGGATATTTTTCGTCAACACTGTAGTCGGGTGCAGAGTTTAAATCTCAGCCATCGCTGGGTATTTAAACCCGGATCACCTCTTTGGGAGACGAGCGCTCTATCCCCTGAGCCACCACAACTCGTTATAAATCTAATTAAAGATTTCGCAATTCTTTACTGATTTAACAGAAATCAGATTTCTCGGAACCCTTTTAATTCTTCCTCGAAATGCTATTTGGAAACGCTACTCTGTTATCGAATAATAGATTTTTATGATCTAATTTTCTAAAAAGAGACTTAAGCTGTCCTCCTTTACTATAATGGGATTTATTAATATGTAATGTAACATGTCCTCTTTTTTTTTATTTCAAAAGAAAAAAAAACTACGATGGAATAAAACGTCTTAATTGTTAGGTGTGGGGGCAACTGCTTGTAACTTATTGCGAAATCAGATCCAGAATATCTTGGTCATAAATACTGAAAAGATTGATGCTGTGATTAGTATTTTAGCTTACTGCTCTTGCGAAAAGAATTACTTTGATACCTCTAATTAGTTTTTTTTTCCTTCTCTTTACAGAACACCACCATATTTTTGTTGGAGATCTTAGTCCTGAAATAGAAACTGCACAATTACGAGAGGCCTTCGCAGTATTCGGAGAAATATCGTAAGTTTCTTTTTTTTCATGTGAATTTATTTGTCACTTATTTTACTCATGTGTTTTTTTTAAAAATAAATTATCAATTCTTTAATTGCAGCGATTGTAGAGTTGTGCGAGATCCACAGACGCTCAAGTCAAAGGGTTATGGTTTTGTGTCATTTGTGAAAAAAGCGGTAAGTTATTTTGTAAAATACTGTCCCCCCCCCCCTGCATGATTATAATGTTACCCTTAAGAGGCCCTTCCTCTCCCCACCGTACTTAGCGGTTGAAAGGGTCGGGAAACTCCTAATTATGCTTTTAATACTTTTTTATTTGATTTTCATCAGTAAACTGATGTCGGATATTTTCTTCATTCGGCAGTATTTTTCTATACACACTAAGTACAAAGATGCCACCCAATCACAATTTGCGATATAAAGGGTGCGGTATTTTAGATAATCTGTTAATTTTTTGAAACAAAATTATGCCAATGCAATTCTGCACAAAATTTTTGATAGGTAGTTAAATAGTATAATACAGTTGCCTGTGATTAGAGTTCTGATAAGTATCTTCGTTTTTATGCAATTAACGTTAAAATACTTTTTAGCGACAACAAAAACTGTTTTCCTCAGCTTAAAATGTAATAAAATTAGATTTTAACAGGGTGCGTAGCGATTTTAAAAAGTGCTTATTTTCGTTTTTCAAAAGCCCTTAAAGGTGCATTTTTCCTTGGATGTTTTTAAAAAGTGCTTAATTTTCCCTTTTCCGAAATGTGATATTTTTCTTTACCATGTTGATTTTCGCCACAAATTTTACAAAAAGACATTCAACGTTTTCTCAATTAATTCAACCCCAACCTATTTCGGCGTACCGCCGGTCTGTAGTGTATGAAAGCACCATTTATTTTACATGTTTGATGAAATACTTCCGGGTCTCCACTTGCGTATACTGAGTTGGATTCAGTGGTAAAGATTTTTGACTCTCATTTGCAACCCTGCTGCATTTTGCAAGAGATTCTCTACTTCAAGCTTCATTTTCCGCTCTCTGTAATAGAATCGAAAAATCTCTCAAATTTTTACTGATTACGGGGGCCAACTAAATATTGTAAAAATTTTTTTTCTCTATTAGTGATAGAAAATTTCATTTCTCTTGTTAATTTCATCGTTTGTGACTCGCCATCGTCTTCGTCACTGTAAATAAAACCGGATGAAACTTTCAATTATCAAAAACTTGCTAACCCTGTCTAATTTTATTTTTCAAGGTGCTTAAAAATATTTTTTGAGTGCTTAAAAAGTGCTTATTTTTTTGTTGACAAATTTGGCTACGCACCCTGTATGTAGAAATTNATATATATATTAAGAATTCTAAAAACTGTAAAACGTGTAGTTTTAAAATGTTTACTCAAAATTAAAAAATAGCATTTGATGAAAAATTCAAATTTGATGAAATTCTAAAAATTATCCAAGCGCTATTTCTCCTAATCTAATAAAGCGACCCCTTGATCTCAAACTTTTTTGGTCGAGGGCCGAAAATCGAGAGAAAAAAAGTTGGGGCCAAGTCAAAACTTCTAAAATAAAAAAAATAGGATATACAAGTTTTAATTTGGATATTTAATGAGATGATTGAAATTGTGATTTCATTTCCTTATATTGAGGTTCGAAGTGAGATGTGCTTATTTTAAGAAACTAGAGAAAATGCTTGTCTATTAGTCTACTTGTAAAACGATTTAAGATTCATAGTTGAAAACACTTGTTCACATGTATAAGATGAAGCAAAGATAGCACTGATTTTCTGGGCATGAGATAAAATTTTGAAAACTATCTATTGGTAATGATTTGTGAAACTCAAACTTTAGCATGTTTAGAAACAACTGCTCCAGTTGATTGTTAGATTGCAACTCAATTAATTCAAGCTGCAAATCCGACCTCACTGTTTCACAATAACGTTGAAAGGCATGGTAAAAATATTTAATTCTATTTGAATGGCACTTAAATCCTGAAATCTGCTTTCAGAATCAAAATGGAGTTTTTTCAAGCCATTTTCATAATTCCCAAGCTTTTCCTTATTTAGTGAGGGTATTGAATTTAACCTCGAGAAATAAGACAAGTCGTTCTTAGCTAGCTGCCCAGCTAACAGATTAAGCTTCAGTTTAAAAGCTTTAAGGTGGGCGCAGATATCATCTATGAATTGATTTTTCTCTCTGTCCAAGTCCATTCATCATTGAACGCATGACACTCTTAAATCAACTTTGCGTTTTTAGTAGCTTTTTTACCCGTTAAAAAAAGTTAACAAATGAGTCGAAAAAGTACTAGCCATATCATAAATTTAATAATTTCACCATTATTTACAATGACATATGTGTGCAATTTTTCCAGACCCAAAAACTTTTAGAACTCACGCCGGCTGAAAAATCCTCTCGTTGGAGCTTAAAATGCGCAGTCTGCCACATGTGAAGTGCAATTCACCTATAGTAGATTCCCCATACGTCTGCTCCTCGAGAAAGACAAACCTACGTTGGAGCCAATCTACGGCTATTCTATAAAGAACTTCTGCTTGCAACATCTTACCGATTGAAGCTGTCTGTGCTAACTATTTCCATCAATTTATGCTTTGTAGAACAAAAATAGAGAAAGTAAAAAGGTCATCAAAACTGCGTTAAAAAAGAAACAACTGTAAACAAAGTAGGCAAGAAAATGGATGTATAAAGTATATTGTTTATATTCGCCACGGATCGGCGAGTTAAAATTCTATCCGGGGGCCGGAAAAAACCTTCCGGCGAGCCACAGTTAGTCCGCGGGCCGTAGTTTGCCCATCCCTGGTCTAGACTAAAGGGTAAAATACTTAGTATCAAGCACAGGTATTTTTTCTTCTACTCTTCCATGTTTTTATGTAAAATTTACGCACTTGCCATTTGCTTCAATAGACTATTTGAATCTTATTAAATAGAATATTTGAATCTTATTATAATAGACCACTTCAAACAACATCGAAGAAATAATTCTTGTATGAGTAGTTTACACTTAAGAAAAATCTCTTGAAGCGGCATGTAATTGTGTTCATAATAGGGCCTTCAGAAATCTGGCGCGTAATTATATACCTAGGCACATTAAACTTTGAGTGTTAATTAACTCGTTGTTTACAAAAAAAAAAAAAAAAAAAAAAAAAAAAAAAAAACGGTACTATTTGGAGAGGTGAAAACTGTATAAACGAGGAGGGAGTATCATACTTCTAAATTACACTACACTGCTCACTGATTCAAGGAGAGTACTCCACGTTTGTGACAGTCTGGAAAATTTTAGAACATGGGAGAAAAAGTTGGAAAAATATAAAGGTTTTTAACTAATTCCAACGTAGAAAAATAAAGTTTGACTTTAAGTAAACATATGCCGTTTGAGAGCCCGAGTTTTTTTCAACTTAATATTCTTCTTGATGGCGTCAAATAGAGGTTAAAAAAAAAAAACTAAACTTTTAAAAATATTTGTTTCATAAAAATCAAAAATCAGTCCTAATTTTCAGATGCTTGACACGAAAGGGTACAAGTCGTTTACAGTAAAAGAATATTAGCTTCATTCCAAAATATAAAATTTAGTTATTTTGTATGTTTTTTAATATACATTCGAATTTTGCATTTACACTGCACTTTCTAGTGATATTTCTACCATCATTTCTGCAGCCGTAACTGTGTTTTATTCGCCTTGACTATTTTGATTTACTCCATAATTTCTAATTAAATCTTGCACTTTGTATCTGCGTGTTTTAGTCATAGGTCAACCTGGTCTTTCATAATTAATACGTTAAATATATTTCTCGTTTAAAACTTAAGGAGTCTAACAGTTTTCAGAAGGATGGAACACAAACTATATATATAAGTATTTTGAATTGCGCTTTCTAACCCAAATAAAAATGACAGCAACCACTCTTAGACTTAGACCGTCGTATGGAACACCGATAAGCGTTTACATAAAAAATTTCAAAAACCAATATATGAGACAAGAGTCACGTTTCATATATTTCGTTCTTACAAAGAAATATTTCAGGTATTATTAAATTTAAATGTTAACTTTTTATTATATGTGTAACATGATACGTTGTTTAAGATGCTTTATTTTATGACAGTTTCATTAAAATATTTTAATATTTTCAGAGATACTTTCCTTTTCTCAATTTTAGTGATAAAAAAACAAAAATTTAAAATACTTTATAATTTTTGTGAAATTATGAAATATTTTCTCAATTCTCACTATCTTTAATGTTACAGTTTGCTGTAAAATATTTTTTATTTGTAAATAAATGATTTTTTTTAAAAAAAAATTTCCAAAACATTGCAAAAAATTTTTAAAATTTACTTCTTTTAAAAACAAAGTAAAATTGATGAAAAAAATTTCTGTATATATAATTTAGAAAAGTAAATTTTTATTTTAATTAGTAAATATGCAAGAATACATGTTGAAATGAGTTATTGAGATGAAATGTTGTAACACTAAAACACTTACCCTTTCATGCCTACCTTCCCAAAATAAGGACAATATCTAAACTCTCGAAAACAACTATAGAGGGGAAAAACACTTATTTAATAATAATGTTTTATCTAATAAATAACATTATTTATAGAATGATAAAAATTTATACCTTTTTTTTATCACCATTATAATTTTGAAAATGTGCTCCCACCTATAGATATATGTTAAGAACGAATACTCAGGGTGTGTATTGTCAAATTTTGATGAGTTCTATGTTGTTCCCTTACGAAAATTTTAGAGGAAGCGTCCCAAACGTACGGCAGGCACAAATGCTTTAAATGTTACAACTCAAGGTGAAATCCTAAAAGCAAAGTGAATTTACTAACCCTAAAATCCCACCCCTACAGCGATTACCGCATGTTTTAACTAAAATAAACCGGGACTGACATTTTACAAAAAGAGTGAGTATAATTTTAAAACAAGGAAGATATGGTTGATACCTTTATTGTATCCTTTGAAAAGAAATTTACACAGTATATGATTGTCCATAAACAGGGGTCTGTCCAGGCTGGATTTACTACCGTTGAGCGGTACCTTCACAAATTCAACTTGAGGAAAAACGGTAGTTTCACAAAATACTTTTTCTTGAAATTTTAATTTTGTATTCCTTAAGAAACGATAAATCAATATTTTTGTGTTGATTTTTTTAATATAATTTTTAATTTTTCACGAATTATGTCTAAATTTTCACAAAATAGGTATCTCTCAGAAAAACCTAGACAGGCCCCTTTAAATTAGGATTAGAATTCATGTTTACTTTTGATTTATTCAAAGCGATTCAAGATGTTTATTGTGTAGTAACATCAAATCAAATCATGCTTTAAATAATTAGAAACTTTTTCGAAATGTAATGAATAAATTTTGGTTGCTATATTGGAATGAACGGTTCAGTGCGGACGTTCTAATGACTTTAAAGTAACATTGCAATTATGAAACAGCAAACGGGACTTCATGTGTGGGTCATTATAATGGGGGTCATACTAAACAGCGTATGTATACTGTAGAACTTCGAAAAGTGCTAATGTTAAAACTATTCGTTAAAGGCCTTGTCGTTCTGTAATAAAAAATTTTTAGTGATCTATGCTATTAAATCTATGCTATGCTATTAAATCTATGCTATTTCTATAACTGTTTTGAATTCATTACAATTATCGTTGTTAGTTTCGTCCATTTTTTATCTAGCTTTTATTGTGCTATTTCTGAAAATGGCATAAAATGTTTTAATGTGTTTTATGCAGTTTGTAAATATATGCATCATCACATATAGTGTTTTAAAAGCTAAATGCAAATTGTGTTTAAGTCGACTTTACATACGCCCGAAATTTTACGAAAACCAAGGACTTATTCACCGGTAATATAGTAGGGCATTCGTTGATTGGAAATATCGATGAAGCATAAACAATGAGATACATATGAATAACCCTGTATCAATTTACCGCTTTCAAAAACTATTTTAATATATATATACAATTAGCTTATAGTAATAGTCATTTATAATATTTATACAAGAAATTTTATTTGAGGAAGCATCGCATTTTTGAAGACAAATATATCATCTAGAAGAGGGGTATCCAACTTACATGAGGCCGTGGGCCGCAATTAAAAACACAGTCAAATGGCAGGCCGCAACTTTATCTAAATTTTATATAGGACTCTTTTAATGTTTCAAGGAACATTAAACATTACTGTCAGATTTTTATCAAGTTGTATAAAACAAAAGTATTGAATTACAAATAATAATAATAAATATTTTCTTAGATGCAAAACCTGAGAAAAAAAATTTTTTTTGCACCTTTGGTATGTTCAATTTCACAGAAACAAAGAAATTGGATTTTTTTAACAAAAGAAAAATATTTTAAACTCATAGATTTTTTACGAAAATTGCCCGCAAAAAATGACAGCCAATATGTTTTAGTTCACAGGCCACAAAAAAAGGTTTCGCTGGCCGAATGTGACCCTCGGACCGCCAGTTGGAAACCACTGATCTAGAAAGAACAATGTGCAATGTTTTGAATTTAGAAATTTTTTAGCTCGACTCATATGTTGAGTTTACACCAACTGTGACTTCATTTTCGTCGTAAGAACGAACTACGTAAACATAAGCAGGTGTCTACCCTTATGTGGTTGTAAGAGTGATAATTTATGGCACTATTTTTCGCAATTAATTACATTATTTTCGTTATAAGTTCGAAGTTTATGTCACAAGATCGTTTGCTATCTTAAATTTGTACTTTGTTAAAGTTGTTTACGATGCTATTTGATTATTTACTTCCATTGTAAATATTAAAAGATCGTCTTTCTTTAATTTGTGCAGCTTTCGATTTGTTTTTAATATATTTGTGACTTACTATTTTGATTTTTAAACTAATTTTCGTCCATGAAAAGTTTTTTTTTAAAGTTCTTTTTTTTAATTAT
Organism: Parasteatoda tepidariorum; assembly: GCF_043381705.1. Lineage (NCBI taxonomy): Eukaryota > Metazoa > Arthropoda > Arachnida > Araneae > Theridiidae > Parasteatoda > Parasteatoda tepidariorum. The sequence continues at coordinate 54,215,050 of NC_092213.1, read as the reverse complement.
TTTTTTCTAACGATCGGTTAAGATGTTTCTAGTCGGGTGGGAGGATCCGTAAATGAACAGAAGAAACCGTTAGGAAAGAAAAAGGGTTAGTTTCGTTTCAAGTTACAGGCATCAATTATCTTTGGATTTGTTTTGAGCAAGTTTAAGAAGGGCAGTTACTTTTACAAAGTTCTTTTGATGTTTTTAAGATAAGTACTTTTAACATTTTAATTTAGTATTCTCTTATTTTAAAAACTAACCGTCTCAGAATTATACCAATTTTGACCTTTTCCCGTTTTTGGTACAGATTAATGCATGGTTTATATTTCATGGCACAGAGGAAAAAGGTGAAAACTTCGCCAAAAGTCTAAACGTTTTTCCTTAGTTTAAATTTATTATAAATTTGTGTTGTGTTTATATAATAACTTTATAACAATTTGAATAAAAGATAAAAGTTAAATTTAATGTTAATGAAAAAGTACAGTAACTTATGCAGTAATGGAGCATTTTTGCAAGGATGCTCCATTACTGAATGGTCTAAATGCAGAAAGTAAAAATTAATCATTAGCTTTTTCACCCAGGTGAAAAAAAAATTTCCTAAATTATGAAATGTAAATTGTTGATCAGAATATTTGTTTATAAATATTTAAAAATAGTAGCTTGGAATCTCCAAGGGAGGAAAAAATTAAAAGAAAATTCTATGTTAAAAGTCTATTTTTTCTTAATATTTCTACTTCATTGATTTTTTTATTTAGTATTTATTTTTTATACAGTATTTATATTTTAAGCTTTACAGTTAGTTTCACTGTCAATGTGCACATATAGCAGGGAGGGGGGGAATAAGTATATAAATAATGTTTATGTAAAATATGCTTTCTTTTTGTTCAAGATAGTTTGACATGCTTTTCTATTTAATTTTTTTAATTTTTGTTGTAAGGTATTTTTTACTTCCTATTTCCACCACCATTTTGATTTTTAAGTAACATTTAACTTTTGAGCTATTTTTAATTAAAATGTTTATATTTTTTGCAGGATGCTGAAAATGCAATTAATGTTATGAATGGTCAATGGTTAGGAAGTAGGGCTATTCGAACAAATTGGGCAACGAGAAAACCGCCTGCAAATAGATCACAAAGTGATTGTAAGTTATGTTGCTTTTTCACCCTTTTTCTAAAATTATTTTAAATTTACTTTTCCACAATTATTTAATTTGCCATGTATTTTAATTTCTTGTTCTCTTTTCCTTCAGCTATTGCCAAACTCCTTACATTTGATGAAGTTTATAATCAGTCAAGCCCAACAAATTGTACTGTATATTGCGGGGGAATAGCTCAAGGACTTACTGGTAAGTTTTTTTCATTGAAAAATAAAAAAATTTTTAAAAAACAACTTGCTTAATTTGAATTTTATGTATTCTTTTTCCCTTTTTCAGATGAGTTAATGCAAAAAACTTTTAGTGCTTTTGGACAAATACAAGAAGTTAGAGTTTTTAAAGACAAAGGCTATGCTTTTATTCGGTAAGATATTTTAAAAAAAAGTTATTTGTTTAGATGTATGTAGGTCTTTTTTGCAAAAATAAAGCTAAGGAGTAATTCAAATATAATATTTGTTCCAGAGTTTTTCACATTTAGTTGTTTTGTGTATCCTTCAAAAATTCGTAACTAACGAATCTTAAGTGCGGTGATGGCAGATAGTTTTGTTTGGGTAAACACATATTGAAGTAAAATGGAGCAAATTTGTTTGAAAAACAAATTGATGGGGAAGTATTTCTACCTAGGTTGTGTAAATTATCAAAAATGAAACATCTTTTTCTCTCTGTTTATATTGCAGCAATATTTTTATGCTTAAAATGTATTATTAGCGCGATGCTAATATTATTTAGTTATTTAGATTCCATGCCATACTGATTTTTTAAAGGTATACCAATTCATAATATGGTGCCTTTTTGAGACATCCTTGATTTTATTTTGCCGTTTCCCTCTACATCGTAACTCCACTATAGCAACCCTTGTGAACAAATGAAGGGTTTTAATATAAAAAAGGGGATAAAGAAATTGAATGAGGAACAGTTAAAGTTACTACTTATTATTTTTAGTTTATATTTTTTCACTTATATTTTATTTCCTATTCAACAAAGGCCAAATATGTTTTTTTTTTTTTTTTTTTTTTTTTTTTTTTTTTTTTTTTTTTTTTTTTTTTTTNCCCCCCCCCGGATGGGCGAATTCATAGTATATCGTAAAGATAATGAAATAATTTTATTATTAAATCTATAACAGCATACAGTAATAATAGAAGATATATTAAAAATAAAATTTACTTTAAAAAGCTATTAAACAAATTGAATCATTAAACACTTCATATATTTTGTTATTAGATTGGCACTAGCCAAAATTTTTTTTTCTCTATTTTAATGAATTAAATTTTATGCTTATGACAGTGACTTTCACTTTAGCAAAAATGTCTAGCATTTTTAGTCTGAGAAAAATCCCAGTTATATCTCTGGCTACTTTCATTTATGTCTTTCAAATAATAGTGTTAATATTTGATTTAATTTCATCTTTACTATTTCACAATTACCTTCCTTGTTCTGTCGTCGTCTCTCAACAATTTCATCCGGAACTATTGCTAAACCTTATTGGAAGTATTCAAATTTTTTTTTTTTTTTTTTTTTTTTTTTTTTTTTTTTTTTTTTTTTTTTGCTGCACTTCAAGGAATTGCAGATATATTATTGCATTATTGTGAGGTCTTTAATGGTTTAGAAATTTTTTTATAAAATAGATAAAAAAAATCTCTTATCTTTTAAAACAACTGTGCTAAACTAAAATATTACTGATATTTACCACATTGTAATAAATTGAATGATTTTCTTTTGGGACTTTTAACAGGTCACTATTCTTTACCTCCACATTTGCAGAAGCAAAATAAGCATCATCAAAAAAATATCTTTTGCAATTTTTTTTAGATTCAATTTAAAAAGTGCACGCAACATATATGTTACTACACATAACAACATATAGAAAATTAAAATTCAACTTTTTGGTAAATATTTTACTTCAATATTTTAGTTTTTCATAAAAATTTGGAATGTGCTAAAATGCTTCATGAAAATAAGAATTAAAATGCCGACCCTTGTAGTAATCCTTGTTAACTTAATAAGAAAAGAAAAATATTGCTCTTCAATTCCTGATCGTATCGTTCTTGCCTTATTATTTTCAGATTTGGTACAAAAGAATCTGCTACCCATGCCATAGTATCAACCCACAACACAGAAATTAATGGTCAGACAGTTAAATGCTCTTGGGGTAAAGAAGCTGGAGATCCAAATAACCAACAGCAGCAACAGGTAAATAAAACCTAATATAAATTTTTCTTTTGTTTCAAATCAAAATCCAGTTAGAATTAAATGAACTTCATAAGGAATAATAGCACGTACTATCTTAGGAAATTATGACACATCTAAAGTTTATGAAAGTATCTTAAAATTAAATGTGATTATTATCAGAGTTACTTGTGACTTTAAAGTACTGACAGCTGTTTGTTTTTCTGAAACATTTAGTTTATGTTGCAAAGCGCAAGAATTTCTAATCCTATTTAGAACAATGATATAGAATTTTATGATTTTTAAAGTTTGTGTTTTAATAAATCAGTTTAAAATAAACTGTCATAACATTCTAAAACTATGCAAGGCTTAATTTTATTAAAGAGTTTTTTGTTTGTATTATTAGTAGATAATATTGTTTTTTTTTTTTGTTGCTATTTTTCCTTTTATCTATTTCTTTTTACTGTATTGACAAGCAAATTGCGTGTATTTTGAATGTGGTTAGTGAACAGCATTTTTTTTTGTAAAAAGTAATTTGTTTAAACATATATAGCTGAAAAGGAAATTTTGAAAATATTCCACTGCTATTTACCTTATTTTTTACATTAATTGTTAGATGCGGTTAATTTATAGATTTAGTCAGAAATTATTCTCTTATTTACAAATCTTTTAATTTTAAATAGATTAACGGTACACTATTTTAAAGAAAATAATTTTTCCTCTTATTAAACATTAGTTTATATTTTTGGTGGATGTATTTGTTTTTAGGACAATCATGAGGCTTTCCAAAGCATAGCTGCACAATATACTTACCCTTACCAACAAATGGGTTATTGGTATCCCCAAGGTTATCCCCAAATGCAAGCTGGCCAGTTTATGCAAGGCATGCAGTATCCCTATGGTCAATACTATGGACAGGGTTTTGGGTAAGTGTCCAGAATTCTTTATTGTTATTCTAATTTATATTACTTTGCATGTAAAATTTAAGTAATGCATGTAATTATGTGTTACCTTGTCCCTTTTTTCCTAGTAGAAGTATTTAAAATTATCAAGAATTTTAGTAGATATAGATTCGTTACTTTTTTTTTTAATTCCTTAAGATCTTTATTTATAGCTGTGATTAGCCTGCAAGTTTTTATGCATTTCATTTATATATTAGAAAAATCTTTTTATTTTTATAATTTGCATGGTTTAGATGTTTCCATCCTCGCATGAGTATAAATGTTATCTTCATTTTAAAGTGCTTTTAGACATTAAAAGGGGTTACATACATGGGAATGAGTAATGTTGGAGAATAGTTGAGAAAACTGCATTAAGAGTAATTTAGTCTGAGAAGAAATTTTTTTTTCCTAAAAAATTTGGTTTGGAGGAGTAATTATCTTTTTACTTGCAGTATATTCACAGCTAATTAATTATTATTTTTTTTGGTAGTTTATCTCTTGCCCATTAAAAGTGCAAGTCGCTTTTTTTCTGAGCTATTGTGGCATAATAACATAAATTTTTTTACTACTGTAAAACCTTGAAATTTTAACAAATAGGACAAAGTAGTACGAGTAGCCTTTATATTTTATATCCAGTAAAACTTGATCATCCTCCCACCGGTATTAACCTTGCTTGCATTTTACACTGATCTGAAATCTAAATTGTTTAAAATTTGTTTTCTTTTGTGTTTGCGTGCTAAAGGTTTGAATGAGTGTTTTCATTGCTAAAACAATATTGATATTTCTGCAGAAGTGAGCGATCAAGTTTGACTGTGGTATTAAAACTAAAGGCTGCAAAATATATATATTTTTTTTTGTTTAAATTTTAAAATAAGCCAACTAATCATGTATTAACATTATTTAATTCAAAAGTAATTTTAAAGTGTTATCTAAGAGTTGTTTTTAATAATTTGGTTTAAGGAAAAATATTTTTGAACCCTACTTTTTGGTTTTTGACACAAAATTTTCTTGCCACATAGCCCAATAAGAAGACGCGATGAGCAACCTAAACAGGCTGCCACAGCTCCCTATGCTAGAGGAGATTTGACTACAGCGAATAACAGGTAAATTCGGACTTCAAGCGCATGATGTAACAATTTGCTGTGCGTTTCACAGTAACCCCTCCTGATAGACAATAACAAGGTTTTACTGTAGTTAAAACATTTATTTTAAGAAAAAGGCAAATTATCTGGCTTAAAATGGTAAAAGCTTGGCTATGCTTAAAAGTAAAACTCCAATGTTGAGTTATGCAAACTTGAATCAAATGGATTTTTTTTTCTCATTTTCTGTTTTATTTTTATAAAACAAATCTTATTTATATGATTTCTTCCATCGCAATTTTGGAACTGCAGTGCTTTTTCAGTTTATTAAAAATTTTTGAATGACTGCTGGTGGTTGTCGTTCTCAGTTCAGAAGTGACTGTTTAAGGCTAACTGCAGTAGGGATAGTTAGCAAGAAAATTAAGTGGTTTAACTGAGTTGAATCACTCTCATAGATAAATTTCAAGTCTGTATTTCAATTGCAAGTTAAAATGTTCAAACAACAAACGCCTGTTAATGGGCCTTTCAGTTGGTATTCATGCAAACTGTCCTCGACTACAGCGTTACTATTGATCGAAATATGTAAGATGCTGAAGCAAAAATGGTTTTCGTTCTTTATTCTTCTATTTTATCTCTTAAATGTTTTATTACTTTTTAATTCATGTGAAATAAAATGGTTACATTTTCTGGATTATTTTCCTTGTGCCATTAAGAACATCACTTTGAGATGGTAATGTATATTTTACTTTTTTACATGTTCTAAATTCTTTTTTTACGGTTATGCTATTTTGATGTTAAATGTTGCTAAGTTCATAGAATGTGTACTAAGCTTTTATTTAAGCTGCTCGCTTATTGCTTGGTAAGTTAGCGTAATAAAATATTAGTAATTAAGCTAAAAAGAATTTTGCATAGTTGAGCTTTTACTGTTGAAAATGAATGTTTTTGTCTTTTAAAGTCAATTAAAAGTGAAAGTATCCATTGCGAGTGAGCACATACAAATTGCTTTTGCTGTTTAAAATTCGGCTCTATTTTAATTGCTTTCATGTTATGTATCACCGGCTGCAATGGCTCCTTGCACTTATTTCCATAATTCCCCCTTACCTTTTAAACTTTCTGCCTGTAGTTCTCAAATTATTATATCCTGTGCTTGAAGTTTTTTTCTTTTTTTTCATTTCTTCTTTTTTTTTTTTTTAATTTCTTTATGTGATTTATACTTTTATAGCATGCATTTTGTGTATTTAAATGTTTTGTAATTACTGTCTATTTTAATAGGTGTTTTTATTCATTGTTTTTTTTTTTTTAAATTCAATATCACATACAAATAAACATTGGATAAATATCATCAGTTTATGATCGTTATCCAACTAGTTTCAGAACGTGAAATTACCAAGTTTCTCAAAAATGATCAAAGATTTTTATCAATCAAAGAAATTTAGATGGAGAGAAAAGTGTGTTTTCTACATTTCGTTAAGGAAACCAGAGCTATATTAGCTAAACTTGTTTCAAAATTTGTCAACAGATAACTTTGCCAATTGAGGAAACTTATAAACAATGGTTTTAAAAAGATTTATATTTACAGCAACAATGTTCCACGGTCTATACGCAGAAATACACGCAAAGGTGACAATGTTTTCAGATGCTTTGCCTTATTCTTTCAGCATTAATAGCCATGATGATGATATATCACATTTTTTCATGATCCAATTTTTTTCTTTTTCCTGAGGAAAATTAGTTGCTGATTTAGAAATAGTTTAGAAATGCTAACTGTCTACTCTCCAATTTTTTGAAATTTTTTTTTTCATTATTATTTTGGCCAAATTTAATTTACAGCTCTGTTTGGGACAGGAACTTAACCTAAATTATGTTTCACAGTTATTGGCAGCTAATTCCTGTTTTTGCACTATTTTAAACTTCAATGAATTCTGCTTGACATTAAAGTAAGCTAATGTGTCTATGGTCTGTGATTAAAATAAACCATTCCTGCGACGAGTTTCTATTAAGGATTTATGGTTTCAATACAGAAATTGTTCATAATTAAAATTTTTTCAAAAATGCATATTTTAATAATAAAAAAAAATGCAGGAGATATTGCTTTCTACCCTTAATTTGTTATTTGCTCAACTAATCTGTTTTTTATTTTATTTTTTTTATTTTTTATTATTTATTCTTCAAAATATTATTATAATTAAAAATTGAGCATAATAATTAATTTTTGAAATGTTCCAATAGCTCAGAGAAAACCAGCGATTCTCAGGAAATTTTATTTCCTTAGGGGAGAAAAAAAGTCAAGTAAATTTCCACTTTATTACTTTTTTTTAAATTTACTTTTAGGATTTATATCTCTGTGAGCTTTTCTTCGAAAACCTAAAATATTCAAGGAATTTTCTTCTTCTAACGTTAGGTTTCCCATACATTTTATCCATTCCATTAATACCAAATACAGGGAAAAAATGTGAACTATATAAAAAGGCACATTTCTGGGGTCCTCGACTTGGTGCTGACTAGAAAGGGGCACCCTATAAAGTTGCTCCTAGTGAGTCCTCTTGATCCAAAATATTTTGAAAATATTGTGCCTGGAAATGCTGTATTTTGGTCTTTTTTAAGAGCTGCAGTTAAACTGACGCTACTTTTTTAAACATCTATATATTCAAGTTAAAAATATTGAGAAAACATGGAAAATAATAAAAATTTATAAAAAGAGAAGAAAAATAATGAAAATAAAATATTTTTTTAAAAAAATTAAAAAATATATATATTAATAAGTTGGAAAACAAAAAGATATATCTTCCTCAGCCCACACAATCATTGCCAAAGCAAAATATAAGTACAATAATTTGAGGAGCTCTAAAAAAATTGAAACGAAAATAGCAAACGGATAGCAAATTCAAATGAACTTACACACACCGCAATCATTCAAGAATATTTAAAATAATTTCGTAAGAAGATTGCCAGGTTACAAAATATGAAAACAGAAGCTCAAACTGAGTTAGAAACGTAAATAGAGGGATTTTTTACATCTCGTTCTTACTGCAGTACTGAAGCACGTTTGATTAGTTAGCTACCAAGGATTGACCCAAAAATGGATCTGCGGAAGGTAATATTATACTGGGTAATTTGAAGAAATTAATAAGGTTTATATTTAATTATACAATTTGAATGATTTTAGAAAATTAACATAGAGAAAGAGAAACATTATTTACTCATTTTGCTCAGATTTTTATCCATGGATTTGCACTGTAAGCAAATGGATTGCACTATCAAGTTCAACATGAAGGAAAATTTAAAATAACGTGTGTTTTAAAATTCAAATCTGAAAGATTTCTATTGAAAGTTAATAGTATCACTAAAGTATAGTGGAAAAATATTGTCAGATGTCAAAGAAAGGAAACAGAGTGTCAAACCCATAGGAAGAATTTAACCAAAACTAAATATTTAATTTTGTATTTGTCAACTAATTTGAAATTTTAAAAAGAGATAAATTTTTTGGTCTTGGGTGTACATATATAATTCTGCTGCTAATAGTTTTTGCAAAACTGAAATAAATTGTCCGAAATTAATTACCACATTACTTCTGGAATTGTACGAAATTGCATTGTTTTATTTAATAGTTTTTGAGTTAAGTCAGAACGAAGTAACTTCAAAGTGCCAGATTTTCCATTTAAGTTTAATGAGAGAAATGTAAATAGTTATAAAGGAATTTAAAACTGCAAAATCTTTTTTACCATAATATTTAAAAAAAATTTCTTCACTTTTGGAGCTCCAAGGGAATGTCTGTAATTGCAAAATATCTGGCTTGGTCTGTCCAGATTTATATATAAGTATGGCAGATGAAAATAAGTTACAATATTTTTTCACGACCTATTAAAATTTTTATTGGAATACTACATGAATTATAAGATTATTAATAAATTCAAACAGAAATAGAGATATATTGTAATTTCAACTCACGAAAGCAATTGATTAAATCCTTGAGATAAAACATGACATCGAGAAAGTGATTCTTTATTTCTGATTTAAATGAGATAATGAAAAAATGAAATGTCAATCAGTTTGAGGATAAAAAAATTTTAAAACCTGCATTTTTTAGGAGGCCAATTGCTATTACGTTTTTTGATATGGATAATGATTTAGGTAGTAGTAGATAATGTGAGATAGTAGTATTCACTACAATAAATAGATAATGGTGGCAAATTACAATAGTGAGAAGTTAAACAAAATTAATATATAAAAAAAAATTTAACTTTTAAAATTAATAATTCGTTGCATAATTTTAAAAATGTTAAATATATATATTTTTTTGTTGCTACATATCTGCAAATCCAGAGTATTTTTTCTTTTCTCTGTCATCTTAAAAGTATTCAGAATTAGAGCCATCTGTAATAAATAAAAATTAAAACATGTTAAAAGATTAGTTAACTGAACTGTTATGTTTACTTTAAAGAACTTTATATTTACTTTAAAAGGGAGATACAAAAAAAAATTGTTTTAGTTTCAAGTTGGCATTAAAACATTTATGAAGAAATGTTTTACAATATGAAATTAATAGATGAGAATATTTCCTGTATCTTGCATTGATTTAAAAAAAAAAAAAAAAAAAAAAAAAAAAAATCAAATTATGAAACGTTTTTTCCCTGTAAAACAAGTTTTCTGTTAGATGATGAATTTTTAATTAATGCACACAAAATATCTGGCTATTTAAGTATTCATGCAGCTGTTCTTCAGTTCCCATATTTTGAGAAATTTTTGATTTTTAGCAAGGCAGCTGCAAATTAACTTAGCTTCCAGTCTGTTAATTTTTTTTTCTCACTCAGGTGAATTCAGATTATACTTATCTTTGTAAAAAGTATTTTATTTCAGAAAAATTGGCAATGTTGCATTTCTTCATACAGTATTCTGTCTAATTTAAGATAGCTATGAAGCTTTGAATGAGTAGTGCATTATTTTTAAAATTAATAGAGAATAATTACTGATTGTGAAAAATTTATCTTTCAGCTAAAATTCTTTTTTTTTATTTTTAATTTTGAATAGTGTTTTTCAGTTCTGTGCAATGGAAGTTAAATCAAGTTGGGTACCAGAGTTCTGCCATTTTTTAGCTTAAAATTATAATTTTAAAAAAATAATAAATTAGGTTTTCTTATATACACATGACTTGTTTTTCAATCATAAATAGCAAAATTGTCCAAAGATGTTAGTTTTTTAACAAATTAGAAAATGTTAGGAATTTGAAATATTTTTTGAACAACTTGACACTAGTGAAGCTCCTAAGGTTCTGAAATTCTTCGAAATTATTTCCACTTTTTGAAATAAGAAAATTATTTTAATTATTATTCTGTTACAAAAGATTTTTGATAAAAAAAAAATAGCTAGTAATAACTATTTCTAAATTCTTTTACAGTATATCAAATTATTAATAATTCTTAGGTGTAATATGATTGTAAAGCTCCTTTCGATGCATGTTAGCTTAGTTGTTTTTAGTATTTAGTTTAGTAGTAAAATGGTTAATTATAAAACTGTAAATATTTAGTAGGAAATATATTTTAGGGAAAAGGGTTGTATTTTTATTAAAGTAAATTAAATTCTTAATAAATCCCTCTCCTGTAAGTTCCTGATCGAGGCAGACTCACATCTAACTGGTTAAAATGTGTGAAAGAAATTCAATTTTTGAAGATGCAATATTTTCAAAAGGAAAAGGTGTGCATTTGACTTATTTCTTGTGTAAAACAGCTGAAAATGATCTTAAGATTTCTTATGAGAAGTTGTGTAAACAAATTTTTTATTGCTGAAAATGTATATTAACGACATTCCCATAGTTAGTATATAAAGTTGGGTTGATTTCATCCTATGCAAAATAAAAAGTAAATTGAATACAGATTTTGTTTTTTATCATGTTTGCAGACTTGGATAAAGTGAACTTTCGGCAAGCAAGATTTAATAAGTGTAATAAAGCTCTATATTTGATTATTATATTTATCAGAATTTATTTCTTGATAGTTAGGAGCTTTTTGAAGATATAAAACTAGTTATTGACTTATCTTTGTCTATTTGAATTCTAAGCCACATAGAACATTCCAATGATAATATTTGATAAATATTTTTATTGCAATTAATTTTCAATTTAATTTTTTGAAACTTAAATAATTCGCTCTATTCATTTTACAATCGATAATAATACAAAAAATTATTGTTTTTGTTAAATTTTAAGTTTTTGTTCATGAGCATACCAAAAACTTTTAACGGAGTTCATGTGTTTGTATACATTATGTATATCCGCCTATACGAAAAGTATATCCAAAGTTGTTTATACATATTTTTTTGAAGAAACTATGCATGTAATAATCTTAAAATATTATCATACCCTCCCAACATTTGAGGTTTGGTCTAAATACTTTTTTTATGGAATGAAAGGAGAAATTTTGAAACAAATCTAATTTTTTCAAAACATTTATCCGAGTTTCTTAATCTGAGCTTTAGTTCATCTGACTTTTTTATATAACTGTTTAAATAATTTATATGTATTGGTAACCAAAATTTTTTAAAAGCTAATTTATTAAAACATTAATTCAACATCTTAGCTACCATTAGGAAATACATTTTTAAACTACTGAAATTCGATCGTTGTTGGAGTGAAGAAATAATTTCTCACTCAAAGATGTTAAATTGCCTTTACTATAATAAGCTCAAGTGAAATAATCAGCGGATTTTTTTAGTATGGATTAAAAAATACTGCTAGTTTAATTTTATAGTGTTAAATATGTTAGTATGTTTACAAACAACTTAATTCATTATATCTTTCTTTTTTAGGTGATTTGAAGAAACTGCCAACATTATATGATGTAGATTGACTTTTTTGAAATAGCATTTACCTTTGCCGAGGCATTCGACATCCCCGACACCGAACGTGTTTCTTACAACTTTTGATTTATATTCAGATATATATAAGCGTTCATGAAAAAAAAAATATTAATGTGTATATTTGTTACTGTCAACTCCTGTGAGAGAAAAAGGACTGAAAAGGAATATAATAAAAATAAAAAGCAAGCTACATCATATAATAAATATTATAAAGAGTGGAATCATATGCTCCATATCGCAGAAGAAAAAAAAATAAAAAGTTGGAGAAACTAAGATATTTTAATTTTAATGTAAGAAAAAAAATTTTTTCATTGGTTTAAAATGTAAAGCAAATGTAGTTATCTCATACATCAATTCTGGCTCCTAGATATGAATAAAATTAATGTATCTGATTTGTACTTTTGTGTTTATTTTTAACTAGCTCTCTCTTGCTGTTACATTTGTAGTTGTAATAAACTACTCGTATACATTTTGTAACTTGTTTGATCTCATTTTTTTAATCAATTTTAATATTAATTTGACACACCGTTTTATTTAGTATAAAGAAAGATGCAAATGCACTCTACATTAAACTAATGATCTGTAGTTTTAAATCTAATTTTTTCTTTTAATAATGAACAACTTATGAATCCTGGCTAAACATATGGTTAAACATATAATAACCTGGCTAAACATAATAATAAACATAAAAACCTGGCTAAACATATGCCAAACTGTATGACATATGTAAACATATGCCAAACTGCCTGGCAAACATATGCCTGGCTAAACATATGCCTGGCCAAACTCAATGTTATCACTGAGTTCTTGGAACTTGAAAAAAATTTTTTTTTCTTGGTGACAAATTTTTTTTAGAAGATTCCTGAAAAATGAATAGATTTGCATTTTATTAATTATTCATTTCAAGACTTCTCACATCCAAAAACAATTTTTTTTTTTTTAAAAAAAAAGGGAGGAAATTTTTTAATTGCTTTTTTAAATAAATTGAGCTGCACTTTAATAGCTCCAAAATCAGGGCTGTAGTGTCTATAGGCAGAAAAAGGGCAATCACTCCTGCTCCTTTATATATATTTGCAATCATCTATATGCATGTGTTACAGCTTATTTTGTTTTTAAGATTAAAAAAAGTTATAGATGCTACAAAAAAAAAAAAATGCCATAGCAGATTTCTGTTAGTTGTACTGGAAAAACTGGTATCAGTAATTTCTAATCAACTGTATAGCTTCAGCAAGATCTTTGATAGCGATATACATTTTTTCATAGCTAAAAATAGTCTTTCCCCACTGACTTGTGTAGGTGGAAGAGCTGTTGCTGTTAGGGGTACTTTTAACATTCCAGGATTTGTATAAATTCTAAAAGAGGTATCTGAAAGAACTCATTTCTTCTTGTTTTGAATTATTATGCAATAATGCCATCTATGAGCTGACGAAGTAACTAAATAAATCAATTTAAAGAATAATGGCAACAATCACATCCATCCTCCCAAATATTTATTAATATGTCAATAAAATAGAAAATGACTACATATAGTTCATAAATAAAAATAACTCGAGTCATTAAATTTATTTCAATGAAACAAAACTTGAGTCTGTATCGAAGTGTTTGTCCACTCCAGACTTCTTTTACCCAAAAATCAGTCTTAACTTTATTCTGACCTGTCCATAATATAGTCTGATATTTTACAATAATCGAAGTTTCCTTTTGTGGATTCTTCCATGATCATTCCCTTCACGCAAGAATTAGAATCCTTGTTGAAGTCAAGAAAGTATGTATATTTGGAGTCTGAAATCAATATTAAAATAAAATTAGAAACGTATAAATTTGATTGTCTAAAGAAAAATGAAGGTTTAAAGTTTCCTCTCACCTCTCTTTTCTTGAATAAACAGGCAGCTTTTTTTTTTATTTGCTTATTTATTTTACTCACCTTTCAGGTAATCTGTTCAGATCAAATTTTAGTGACTTTTCTCTTGCTTTAAGCATGCTACGTTCCCCTATGTGTATCTTTAACACTTTTTTTATGACCAAGATTCTGTAAGTATATGATAACGGTAATGATTGGGAAACCTCCGTAGGAGTAGTTCATAATTGAAGTGGGTAAAATAATTAACTGCAAAGTTCGGTGTTGGTTATTGTTCCAGAATAAAGATTTTCCGCATTTCTTAGTCCTCCCTAGATTCGTCTTTATTTTCAAAAATTATGATTTTTTCACAAAAATTTAGATTTTTTAATAAATTTATACATTTTTTTAAAACCATATTTCAGGCTTTTGAAATGAAATATTTGGGTTTTCAAAGATAAGTTGAAAATGCGGAAAGTATTAAAAGTTAACGCTAATTCGTCGAGCGGAAGTCTGGTTGTCCAGGTATACGATTGCTGAAAAGCTTGCATTGGTGACAATTACTTAGAAACTTAAGTGACTGACTTCGAAAATGTATCTGTTGACCTCTCAGAACAAAATAGCGTCAAGATTTCACTTGCAGTAGCGTGTAAGAAAATCGCTCCCAAGTTTCAGCTGTTAAAAAAAAAAAACTTTAAGACTTTTAGAAAATTATTTCTTAACATTTCATATGCGCGTATTTATTATAATTTTTAACGCTATAGCAACAAAGAAAAAGAAATCAGAGAAGACTACTCTCGCCAACCTGATTTTTCACGCATCTCCCCCCGCTCCCCCGATTTTTTAATAACTCGTTCAATGTTTTTATTTTTGGTTGATAAATCATGTTCAACTACTATTGCTCATTAGAAAACAAAAGTATATGTAAATTAAAGTTTAAATTCGGTCTGTTTTTTAAGATTTTTTTTAAAATCCAAATACCTGTTTTTATTAAGTTACAATTTAAAAAATGAATTGAATGCCGTCATATCATCCTCGATTGTCAATTTAAACATAGTACATAACTTTTAAAAGTCACTTTCTTTTCTAATAAAAATTATTAATTTATTGTTCGTTATTGAATTAAGGGATTGTTAATAGTTCTTTTTTTTTATTTAGACTAATGTTCAAGATATTTGTATACTACTAAGCTTTGCTTTATAGAAATTTTCTTTTTTCCCATTATTTACTTTTTTTTTAAACGAAAATATGACAATGTTGAGACCATGTGAAATTCGATAAGTCAAACTAAGGTATTGTCCGCCAATAGTATAAAATATTTCTGGTACTTAAAACTATGAACTAGATTTTTGGTCTAACTAATCATAAAAAAGAAACAAGTTGTCCCTTACCTAGAAAATACTTAAAATCCCATTTAGCCAATGATATTTCTCGAATTCCAAGTAGCTGCTCTAAAATGGGTGTTTTTACAGGAAAAATTCGCTCCAAATCGAATCTACTTCATTATAGCTTTGATTCAAAATGATCATTTTTCAAGTAACTTTTCCAAAAGTAGTCCTAACAGGCATTTTTTCAAGGAATGGCTCTAAACTAACTTCTAAATTGAGTTTTTAGTTTAAGAGTAGGGGAACGTTAGTGATTTTAGCTTACTTAGTGTTATTTGCTGAAACTAAAATACATTAAAACTTAAAACTAGAATGATAAAACGAATTGAACTTAAATGAAAAAGATTCCTAGCAGAATTTTGGAGAATTTGTGTTATTTCATTCTTACTTCACTGAATCTCTGTTAGTAATTTATTTTCGAAAATATAAAGCTCATAATTTTAGGTATTTAGTGATTTTGCCTAAAAGATGAAATTTGCTGCAGTTCACGCTAGTTGAAACTAATTGTTTGATTGGGAGAAGTTTTCCGATATAATGATCTGAATTTTTCTGTACTATTTGCATGTTACAGGGTTGCCACAGGCAATTAAAATGCGACTATTTGCAACTAATTTCTGCTAGAAAAGCCACTATTTTCAGGAAAAAGAGACTAATGGGAAACTTTTCTGTACTAGCGATGTTTTTAGCGTAAATTGGGTTGACAACCTGCTGCCTGCAAGAGCTTTTGGACAGAATAGATTTTTTTCCCTAAAAAATAAAAAACCCAGATAAGGTTTTTTTTTTTTTAACGAATTCTAGTAATTAAAAGTCATTAATTTTCTGAAAATATACTAATTTTTTTGAATTAAAAATTTAGTGCTAGAACACTAATAAAAATTATCATATTTGTTACCAACTTGACTAAATGGATCATGGTATATGACAATTAAGTCATTTAATTAAACTTAGTCATATTATTGAAAAAAAAATTATTCTTATTTAGGCAACTATTTTCATGCTTTAGACTAAAAGCTAGTATTTTGTTGCTTTTTTTTCTGTGGAAACCCGTTATACAAAGTTAACACATAATATACATTACGCTCCCGACTATCCGGTATAATGTGGCAGAAGGGAATACCGGATACTAAAATAGGACGAATTTTTACTCCCTAACCCCTCTCCCATGTCATTAACAAATGTTACACAATTTTAGATAAATGATTAATACAAAAATGCTCAGCGACTAATGAAGTACACAAATGTGAAAAGAAAAATGTATGATTAGGAAGAATACAAAATGTACTGCTTTAGCACTCTTAGTTTCACTTCTCACGATGTGTTTCTCAATGCTCTTTTTTAAGTAGGCCGGATAGTACTGTACCTTAATTTATTAGTGTTAACCATTCATATCAAATCGGGTACAAAAACCGATTTTCAAGGAGAATAAACAAGCTTTTTTTTAATCTTGCGTGTTTTGTTTTTTCTTCCAATGTGAGATCGAGAAACATTTTTAAGAATTCTGCTTTTTGTTGAAAAATAATAATAAGGATTATTCCTAACATTTATAACTTTTCTAAATAGCGAAATGCATAATTCTCAATGCTCTTAGATATTATGGAAATAAGGATTATTTCTCGCCCAGAACTTTCCAAGTAGAAATCCATTATTCTCGACTCTCGCGTAAATTGTTTGCCGTCTTGGCGCTTTCATATGCTGCCAAATAAAAGTTCTTTTTGTTGTTTTTTGCCAAATGCACTTAGAACTCAAAGCCTGACACTAAGAGTCTCATCCACTGAGATCTCCGAAATTTCAAGTCTTGACAAAATAAATTAATGTCTTATTATTAAATAAGATATGTATCTCCCTGCGAGAAACTTCAAGTTTTTTCAAACATTCAAGGCATGAGGATTATCCTGGTTTTTATTTCTCGCCTAGAACCTTTCAAGTAGCGAAATCCTTTCTTCTCAACCCTCCTGTAAATAGCTCACCGTCTTTGCATCTTCATATACTAAAAAAAAAAAGTCTTTCTAAAGTCATCATCAACTCTTTTTGCCAACATTTAGAGTCTTATTCCTCACAGAGACGGACACTAAATGTCTCATACGCTGAGAAATCCGAAATTTTAAGTCTTTGCAAAATATATTAACATCGTATAATTAAATAAGATTTGTATCTTTCTGCGAATAACCGATTTCTGCAAACATTCAAAAGGATTATTCCACGTTTTCATTTCTCTCCCAGAACCTTCCAAGTAGTAAAATCCATTGTTCGTAACGTTTATGTAAATTGTTCGCCATCTTGGCATCTTCATATGCTGTCAAATAAAAGTCAGCATCCGCTGTTTTTACCAAATACATTCAGAACTTCATACTTCTCAGAGATTGGCACTTAATGTTTCATCCACTGATATCTTCGAAATTTTAAGTCGTGGCATAAAATGTTAATATCATAAAATTAAAAATTTATACTTTTCTGTGAGAAGCCTCAATTTTTTCAAACATGTCGTTTAGAACTTTCTTCCACCACTTAGCCTCAATTATGGACTTTTCCGTAATCAATAATTACCAACCACGTCACAGAATTGAACTTATCTCTGATTTTTATTGGCAAAGATAAATTCATTAAAATTTTTACAGTGAAGTAAAGCATTCGCGCATCTGCTCGCTTCTGTCGGCCAGGATGATCATGATTACGGCAATGCTGTCAATTACTTCATACAAATCGCTTTTTTTTTCCATCCCAGACGAGCTGGAACTCATGGATATGAACCTAGTTGGGCTTCAAGCCGCCACTGGGGATTACTTTTAAGCTTTTATCGATTAACATCAATAAACAAAAGTAGTGTTCTTAATCTTAATTACGATATTGAAATACTAATTATCTTAAATTTTTGAATTTTTATATATTTTAGGCAAAAGTGTCGGAACTTGGGAATCTTAAAAATTTTCAGAACACTTATTTTCTTAAATTTAAACTTTGCTTAACTTAAATGATTCAAATTTGAGTTTTATTGCTTTAGAAATGTTCCTTAGGAAGAATTAGAATTTCTATGTTCTTCCATGAAATTTCTAATAATTTATAATAGAAATTACGAAAATTTAGGTACTTGTCTGAAGGAATAGCAACTAAAAGATATGATACTAGTTCGTGCACATTTTCGCTTGTCCATTTACTTGTCTTTGTTAGATTTCTTCAATGGAAAGTTAATTTAAAGGAAAAATTACAGTACGAAGAATGTGTAAATGTCATAATTATGATGTAATAATTAAAACATCATGATATAAAAATACCAGTGACAAAAACCCTGATCAAAACTAAACCGAAGATCAAAAAACCAAAATACATATCCTCCCTTTACATCAATTACTGGTCCGAGAGACCATTGATAATTATATTCTCCTAGTTCGAATCAAATTTTAAAATTAATATTTGTGTCCACCAGTAAATTTCAAGCTCTGAATTAACTGATTTTTTGCATCGCTAATTGAGATCACACAATCATCTTAAAAAAACTTTTTTTTAAATCTTGCTAAAATCAATTTATTCTTTTTTTTTATTACTTATTATTGTTTTGTATTGCTGAGGATAAAATGTTCGCCCAATCTCATCTTCTGTGTTTAAAATCAATTTCTTCTCTTTTTTTTTTTTATTTATGATTGTTTTATATTGTTGAGGATAAAATGTTCGCCTAATCTCATCTTCTGTGTTTAAAATCTAAGAACTTTTTTCTTCCAAAATCAGCTTCAAGTGAAAAATTGAGGATAAAATGTTCGCCCAATCTCATCTTCAATGTTTAAAATGAATTTCTTCTTCTTTTTTTTATTTATAATTGTTTCATATTGTTGAGGATAAAATGTTCGCTTAATCTCATCTTCTGTGTTTATAATCTAAGAACTTTTTTCTTTCAAAATCAGCTTCAAGTGAAAAATTATTTTTTTAAAAATGTATAAAAAAGGTTCAGTTATGATTAAAATAATTCCCGATTCCAAGTTCATTAACGTTTTTTTTTCCCTTCCATATTTATGGTTTAAACTAGCGAAAAAAGAAAAAAATTAGACGAGGAGACATCTTGATGAACAGCAGGGATATAGTTCCCTAGTGAGTCCCTAAGTATTGACATAAATTTTAGGCTTCAAACAAGATAGTGTGAATTTCCTCCAGAAAGTTTACAAATTTTTTATTAATCTGTTAGCTAACTTCGCTTTGAATCTTTCCCATCTTATCTTGTGTACTTGAAGTATACAAGATGGAATGTATACTTGAAGTATACTTTTTATTTACGCCTAATTACAGTTATCATTAGGTAAATTACTTTAAGTTGTGTTTCGCATTGAAAATTACAAATTTTGGTTATTATTATAGAAGTAAAACTTGCTTTATTTATGGACACATAAAGACATGTAATTATAAAACTCTTCCAACAATAAAAACCAGGTGTAATTTGATTTGTTCGATAGAGTCACTTTTTTATGTATATATGTGTGGAGATTACTCTTAAAGGCAATTTTGCCAGATAAATAAATAAATAAAAGAAGGAAGAAATTGGTTGGCTCCTTGACAAATTGTCGAACCAAATAATAAAGGGATTAATGATTTTACTAAACGTAAAAGACTTAATTGATTTCCTTGCCGCTGTTTCTGTTCGTGGTTTAAATAAAAATGGTGTAAAAACAACTGGGAGGAGTAGTGTTCTTTATGGAATCATTGAAATGAAAAATCAAGTGTTACCGTTGAAAAGCTCTAGAATGAATTGAGTAGTGATTGGGAAGTAAGAGGGTATTTTGGAAAAGTCCTTATTTACGCTGGTTTTGGTCTTTATTTGAAGATCAAATTCCTTCTTTTATTAGTAGTAGATTGTTCTAAGTGATATTTTAGAGAATTTCGAAATTAAGTGCGAGAACGTATAGCAATATACAGAAGCTGTTTATAAAACTCATTTCCCATATAATTTATCTAAAGTAAGAACTCATCTTCGTCTGGGAGGTCACGGGTCAGACATTCGTCTGGACTCGTGGCGGTGACTATGGTAACGAGGTATAACTATTTTAAGTAGGGGTGTGGGGTCTCTGTCGTTTTTAAATTATTATAACTTGACAACTCTTTGTCATTTACATCACTATGTATATATTTTTCTTTATTGTATATAAGGATTTTATTATTATTGTTTTTATTACATCATTGTATTTTTCTTTTTTGAAAATAAGCGTGTTGTTTATAAGTTTTTAAGTCATTATAACTTAAAAGATTAATTTTTCGTCATTACATTATTGTATTTTTTGTCATTACATTACTGTATTTTTTTGTTGAAATAAGGGTGTTGTTTATTATAGTTTTTAAGTTATTATAACTTAAAAGATAAATTCTTTGTCATTACATCATTGTATTTTTTTCTTCTTTTTTAGAGATCAAGGGGGTTGTTTATTATAGTTTTTAAATTATTATAATTTAAACGGCAAGTTCATGTTCACTGTGATTTATTCATCATCGTTGTATTTTATTTATTTACTAATTTTGTTTTGGAAATTGAAGGTTTCGTTAATTATATTTTTAAGTTATTACAACTTACGAGGCAAATTTTTAATCATAACACTGTATTCGATTTATTATTATTTCATTTTATTATATATATTTTTTTTTGGAAAATGAAGTTGCTGTTAATAATCATTTTTAAATTATTATTGCTTAAAAGACAAATTCATGGTCATTACATCATTTCTTTTTTGGGGGAGGGGATTGGAAGTGTCATTAATCATAATTTTCAAGTTATTATAACTCAAAAGACAAATTTATGCTTATTATACAGTATTGTATTCCATTTTTTTTGAAAAATTACATGTTATTAAGCGTAGTCTTCCATATACAAAAGATATCGAGGAAAAAAAACTTCAACAAAAATTCTTTCTGAAGAATTCGATTGGTATAGACAGATGTCGTCGATCGAAATGTATCTGACGCACAAATTCTTTTGCTTCCCCCAAAACACTGAATGGCAACTTGAACCTTTGTCGAAATCACTGCAACCTGATCACGTTACTTTCCATTACCAGGTAATTGGAAAGTAATGCGAACTCGCTTATGTTTAATACGATTTGCTGGAGACTGATAACATCGATGGGTTTGGAGTTTTATCGACAGAATTGGTAAGAATGATAAGAAGATAGGTTTTATGTTTCTATTTTGAGCCGATTGCTGTCGCTACGTCTTATTACTCTCTGGGATTTTTCAAATGCTATATCTTTATTACTCCACTCCAATTGAACATCAAATATGATCGGAAATTATAGTGACCTGGATCTCTTTGGTTTTTTTTGAAAATATAGTTCTGGTTAATGTAAAAGATCGCGACATTATTAAATATTGATTGCATTTACAAAGTAGTTAGTATATATAGTAATGTATATAAAGTAATTTTAGAACATTAAGAAGTCTATAATAAGATATAAGTTGTACAAATGATGAAAATTCCTATTGGAATACTAAGATTTTTTTTTTTCTTCTAATGTATTTAATCTTTTTTTCTTTTCCTTTTAAGGCTTTTCTCCGAAAATTTTGTTATCATATGAAAGAATTCTTTTTAGAAAACAGTAGGCTATGTCCATAGCTATCATGAGTTTGCAACAGTTATGTATGGCTGTTAGGTAAAATAAGTTTTGTTGCTTTTTAGCCATACGTCCTCTATGCTAATTATGAAAATGGCGTAAAATGAAGAAAAGCCTCAGTTTTGCGAAAATAAAAAGCATTTATAATCCAATTTTTGAATAAAAGAAAAATTGTTGCCACGCTGCATTGCTTGAGCTCATAAGAACGTGCAAAAAATTGACATTTATTCAAAGCCCTCTGTATACCGCGATAATGAAAATGGCTTAAAATGTCTATGTGAAGTAAAGCTACACTTTTTTTTTGTTGTTTTTGAAATCAAAAATATATGTAGTTTAAAATGAAAGATTTGCTCTAAGTTCAATCTCTCTATTTTTTTTTATTTTTTTTTTTTTACACCCGTTTTCAAAATGGGTCTTGTTTTGAGTTTGATGGCGTGCGCATCTTATTTGGACGTCATCACACTTTTCAACTGTGTTCAAGAGTAATAGTAAACAGTGCACATGCGTCGTCATTGCATGCGTTGCTATGGTGACCGCCGCTGTTTGATAATTTTTTTAGAATTCTTTTTTTCTTTTTATTTCATTTATTAAATGTATTTACATACATCAATCATTTTTAATGTATTTACATACTAATAATTTAAAGTATTTTTATATTCTTTTTATTAATAACTTATAATTACTGTATTGACGGTGATTTTAATATAAATATGAATACTGAAGAAGGAAAAGTATTTTGTGACGTCTTGAAACACGTATATAGCCAGGATTTGAAAGCCAATCCGACGACAAACATTAATTGAGACAGTTTCTGCAACTCATGATTTGAAATGTTGTGGCTTTTATCGGAGTCAAACCAGAAAAAAAATTATTTGACCAATGGGTAACAAGCGATTGTAATACAGCGATCACAATTTTTTTCTTCCTTTTTTTAATTTATTTTAGTTTTTTTTAGTTTCAAAGTACTTCGAATTCACAACTGCAGTCCTACATTTTGTAGAGAGCTCATGTTTGTTTGTTTTTTCAATTTATTTTCCTATATGATAGATGTTCCAGAAACGAAATGATTAAGGGTTTATTAGAAGAACGATTTAAAGTTGTTCTTAGAAGGCTTATTATTCATATAAAATAGCGCTTTTTGGTGATTAATATTCTGTTTTAGCTGTTGTAAATTTGTAACAGTTCTTATAACTGTTAAGTTAAAGTTAAGGCTAACTCTCTAGAACCTTCTATATACAACAATAATGAAAATGGCGTAAAATGTTTATGTGAGGAAAAGCCACTCTTTTTTTAAAAAAAATTATAATATATATGTAGTTTAAAATGAAAGATTTGCTCTGAGTTTAAGCTTTCAAACTGTGTTTCTCTCTCTTTTTTTTTTTTTAAAAAAAAACATTATTTTCCTGGGCAATAAATATTCCAAAAAACGAAATGATTATAGGTTTACTGGCAGAACGATTTAAAGCTGTTCTTTCAAGGCTTATCATTTTTACAAAATAGCTCTTTTTGGTGATTAATATTCTATTTTTACTATTGTTGTAAATTTGAGACAATTTTAAAAACTGTTAAAAATAAGTCTAACTCTTTCCAGCCCTCTATACTCTGGTTATGAAAATGGCGCAAAATGTCTACGTAAAGTGAAGCCACACTCTTTTGAAAAAAAAAAAAACTTTGTGATCTAATTTTTGAATATTTGAAAGATTACTTTAAAGTTGCATTATTAGTGCTAGATTCTTTATAAATCTAGTGCTCTCAGCTAGGTTTGCAGAAAAGCTACGTTTCGCGTGATGGAATGCGAATTTTTGAAACGCTTTTCCTTGAAATTGCGTTCTTCAAAGAAAGCAGTAATTACAATTTTGATTTCTTACACGGATTATAATTTTCTTCTTCATTCAAAATTTGGCGAAAACAAAAGACATAAAAATCTGCCTTAAAAATTAGGTAATTGTGGTGGAATTTCCCGTCTAAAATTTTCTATTCTCAAGTTTTTTTTCCATCCATTTCCCATTTAACGCAGTAATTTTTTACTGTGTCTATTGAGAAATATGTGATTAAAAAGGTCGAAAAACTATCTCTCTCATTTACTAAATGTAAGCATTTACTGGGATTTCAAGTTAAGTTAGTGGATCACTTAAGACTTAGATCTTATAGAAAATGATGGAAAATACATAATTGAAGAATAAATGAAAAAGTGCTGCATTTCATTTAGTTTTAAATTCATTTAGTTCGTCGAGTTAGTTAAGTCCATTCAGTTAGCTCATTCTTTTTTCATTTAGTTCCGCGAAGCTTCGCATTCATCTTATAAACAGGATATACCGCAATTATGATCCTTAAAATAATTTTTAGAATCCTTGTCGAAAATGAATTAAAAAAAATAGATATTTTGGGAATCAGAAATTAATGTAAAATCTAATAAAAAACATAAACGCTATTTAAATCTGACAAATAAACTAATGAGGAAAAAAAATGGATACTTGCAACAAGATTAGAAGTGAGTGATTATGCCTAACAATGGGATTTAAATCAAATTTAATTGGATATTTGTCAGCGACGTCACATGTGTGTGTCGGACCTGATTGGCTCAGGAATCGACAAATGCTACTAGTCGTCATTACCCGTATTTATAACCCGTATATAGACATGTATCCCGCAGTTAATAGTTAATATTTTTAATAATTTTTGAATTTTTATGAGTTGCATTTACTTTGACCATAGCTTACTTGCAAAATATTATATATATTTTTAATAAATAAAAAAGTCTATTAATCTTAAATTAATTTTTTATCTGTCATAATTCTAAAGTTGTACTGACTTAAATCATGTCTGTTTAAATTCAACGAAGTAGTTGGAAGTTCTAAGCATATTACTAATGTAATATTATTTAGTAGAAGAAATCTTAAGTAATACATTTGAATACTTTTAATGGTAATTAGGAAAGACAAAATTAAAAAGATAATTCTCGAATATCAATTTAAATTTAGATAATTTTGAAAATATTATTTAAAAAAATTTGATGGTCTTAATTAACTTAAGAGGAAGCTTTAAAATGTAAATTAGAATAAAAAGTACTTCATTTCAGAAGCTGAATATTAGTTTCTTTCAAGTTGCGCTTATCTATTTACTCTTGTGTATCGAGAGAGATTACGAACTAAGAAAAAAAAATACACTTTTGATGAAATTACTTTTTTTAATTGATTAGTTCTTAAAATGATTTAATCATCATACTTATTTCGAAACACTCAGTGTTTTTTTCTTCTCATTTTAGAAAGTTAATGAAATTGCCTTTAATAAATGTATTTTAGTTTAAGAATTTTCTTATTCAATTTTTTTTTTAACTTTAAAAAGCATGTTTGAAATAAGAAAATCGATTTTCGTTTTAAGATTTGTAATTTTAGTTTTAAGGATCTATAAAACGAGCAGTTTGTAAACAAAATGTAGATTCATGCCATTTTCTTAAATTTAATGAAATAGAAATTATTTTTTTAAATAACTGATAAAGAAGAATTATAAATTTTTATTTTGCTTTACGAAATTATGAAATTGGTCAAATAGTTATTGAAAGATTGAAAATTAAAAATACAATTTCATTTTTCAGAAACAATTATACAAAGTTTGGTTCAGATTTTGCATTTTGTCATCTATAATTACAAATAACTTAAAATTTTTGCGATGTGCAATTAAAATTTTTTTTGGCAGTTATTCAATAAAATAATAATAAATAACCGTTGATTTTAAGGATGAAACCTACATTGATATAGATGATCAAATTAGAAAAAAAATTAACGTGGTATATTTGCAAAAGTTTATCAACAAATTTTTTTGTAAAAGAATTCATTGAATAATTTTCTTGTTTTTTAAGTAAGAAGAAAAAAAAATAGCGTTAATACGTTTTCTAAATACAGTTACGAAAAATAATTACAGTTACGTTTAATAAAAACTTTCTGATTTTATTAATATAAACTTAGCAAAAATTTCAAATCCATAAATCCATAATAATTTAAATATAATTTGATTTATGGGAACAATACTAAATAAAACTATTTCTATGGTTAGATATTTCCCTGTTGTACGAATTTTTCTGCCAATGAAACTAACAGAATTGAAATGATGTGATGATCACATCATTTCAATGGCCCAATTAGAAAAAGAAAACTATAGTAAAATAAGACAAGAAGTAAAAGGAAAAAAAAAAGGATTTTTTAAAAAAAACTTGTACGAAATGCAAAAATGAATCGAATAAAAATATTTTAAAAGCTTTTAATAATGAATTAGCCTGTACCTTAACTAAAAAGAAAAAAACTATGTTAATATTTTTTTTTGAAACACAGTTACAAACAATCGCATCAGTTTTATTAAAATAAATTTTGTGAGAATTTAAAGTCCCTAAAATTTCTTCACGAATCGATAGTAGTGCAAAGCTTGTTCTGAGATTTATGCTAACAATATTAAATAAACTTTATTTGTATAATTATATTTTTCCTTGTTGTATGAAATTTTTCACTGATGAAACTAACAGAATTGTAGAATTGAAATGATGAGATGATCACATCATTTCAATCTCCGAATTAGAAAAAGGAAACTATAACAAAATATGACAAAAAGTAAAAAAAAATTAATCTTGTTGTACAAACTGTGAAAATAAATCGAATGAAATTCTTTTAAAAAACAACAATGAAGAATTATCCTGTACTTTAACTATAAAAAAAAAGCTACTTTAATATATTTTTTAACATAATTACACACAATCGTATCAGTTTTAATAAAATTTACCATTTTTATTATAACAAACTTTGTAAGAATTTATTGTCTCTAAAGTTTCTTTACATATCGATGATAGTACGAAGCTTGTTTTGAGGTTTATGGTAACAATACTAAATAACTTTTTATTTCTATAATTATATATTTCTTAGTTGCATTAAATTTTTCGCTGATGAAATCTTCAGTGTAGATGATCGCATCATCTCAATCACCGAATTAAAAAATGATAACAACAAAGCAATACTAAAATTTAAAAAATTAAAACTTATGCAAAGTTTGAAAGTTTATCAAATAATCCTATAGAAGAAAAAAAAATGCTTTATGTTTTTTTAAGCACAGTTTAGAACTATCATACCAGATCTAATAAAAACTTTCTGATTTTATTAATATAAATTTGGCATTAATTTAAAAATCCTATAACTCTTTCTCAATCGATGGTAGCTACAGGCAAAGTTCAGTTTTGAAAGTTTTTTTTGTGATTTACGGGAATAATACTAAATAACTTCATTTCTATGGTTATATATTTCCTCGTTGTATAAAATTTTTCGTTGATGAAACTTTCAGTGACATAGATGATCGTATCACTTCAATCGCCGAATCAAAAATGAGATCAATAAATTTTTTTTCAGGTATTATTTCTTCTAATAAAAAGAATGAACATTGAAGAAAACATCTCTTCCATATCCCACGCATTCTCTTCGAACATTCTCATTCTTCCACAAACCAAATTTATGACTCATAATTGACAATCCCAGAAACTTTTCTGGAAGCACGAAAACTCGCTCAGTTGTTCCTTACCCCCACCCCCTTATTTTTCATATTATATATTATTTTCTTTTATTTATGTCATTCTTTTCTTTCTTCTTTTTTTTCATTTTCCCCTCGCGGCAAAAAATACTCACAACAAAATCGCAAACGATCGATTTTTATTTTCGGCAGACGACTTTTCGCTCGTATATGGATATATTCTGTTGCGGCGCAGTGGCAACACAAACACACAAAGGAAGCCGAAGAAAAATGTCAGTCATCCATTTTATGCATGAAAACAGCTCCAGGGTTTTCATTCAACTGACGTTTTTAAACAGTTTCAGCCACCATAGAGAAGCCTCCAGCCAGATAGCCGTTAAAAATTGTCCGAAGTTCTTTTTTCTTTCTTTTTTTAAAACCCTTTTTTATTATTTTTTTCGCGTATTTAGTTCCTTTTCTTCCAACTGAGGTAGTTTTTTTATGAGTTCCAAGGAAGAGACTCTGGATGAGAAAAAGAGATAAAAAGAGGTAGAATGTTTTTGGCAGGTTCTGAATATGGCGTTGCGAATGGACACATTTTTATGCCTCCCTCATATTCCAAAGAGAATGTTTTTTTTTTATTTATTTCGGTCACCGAATTTTTTTTTCTATTCTTTTAATCCTACAAATGACTTCGGGCATTTGCGTTTAGTTGAATCATTTAACTTGTATCAGCATTAACCGTGAACGAATACTGTTTAACGATCCATTTTAAATATGTTTTGGTTTTGAAATAAAAAATCATAGCAGTTTTTTGAAAGGAAAGAAATCTAAAGATAAAATTCTTTTGGAAATAAAAAGTGCTTAAATTTAACAAAGTACCTTTTTACGAAGAAGATGTTTGATTCATTGGGGAAAAAGAGTTTTCGGTGCACATTTAGATCTAAACGATAGAAATATATCTTTTTCGTAGTTGCACACATAAAAACTAGCATTAAATTTTCTTTTGAACCAATTATATAAATTAAAAAAATTCTAATTTAGATGATAATTAAGGAAACAATGAATTAAAATGTACTTTATTTTTAAAGCTCGGAGCTATGGAGGATGGGCTAGGGATCCCAGCAATTGTCATCTGTTTTGAAGTATATATCATGTTCATATAAAATCTAATACCTACTGTCAGACCGACTAATATACAAGTATCTGTAATCTGTATTTATAAAATACAGAAAAATCATATGATTGGAAAACTACTTGCAGATTTATACAATTCTGATATAAATTAAATAAAATAAATTAAAATAACGAAACTTCCTAAAATATCAATCCTTATCACACACCCTCTCATTGGCATAACATAAGCGGAGGGATACGTCATAAGTTTTCATAATTCCACTCCTGTTTTAGAATCTTATTATTGTTTAACACCTTGTTGAGTACAGAATACTTGATAATACGAAAACGGAAGGATACGCCATAAGTTTTCATTAATTCCACTCCTGTTTTAGAATCTTATTATTGTTTAACACCTTGTTGATTAATAATACAGAAAATACAGAAATACTTGATAATACAGAAAAATCATATGATTGGAAAAACTACGTGCAAATTTATACAATTCTGAATAACGAAACTTCCTAAAATATCAATCCTTATCACACACCCTCTCATTGGCATAACATAAACGGAGGGATACGCCATAAGTTTTCATAATTCCATTCCTGTTTTAGAATCTTATTATTGTTTAACACCTTGTTTAGTACAGAATACTTGATAATACAAAAGCGGAGGGATACGCCATAAGTTTTCATAATTCCACTCCTGTTTTAGAATCTTATTATTGTTTAACACCTTGTTTAGCACAGAATACTTGATAATACGAAAACGGAAGGATACGCCATAAGTTTTCATTAATTCCACTCCTGTTTTAGAATCTTATTATTGTTTAACACCTTGTTGATTAATAATACAGAAAATACAGAAATACTTGATAATACAGAAAAATCATATGATTGGAAAAACTACGTGCAAATTTATACAATTCTGAATAGCGAAACTTCCTAAAATATCAATCCTTATCACACACCCTCTCATTGGCATAACATAAACGGAGGGATACGCCATAAGTTTTCATAATTCCATTCCTGTTTTAGAATCTTATTATTGTTTAACACCTTGTTTAGTACAGAATACTTGATAATACAAAAGCGGAGGGATACGCCATAAGTTTTCATAATTCCACTCCTGTTTTAGAATCTTATTATTGTTTAACACCTTGTTGATTAATAATATAGAAAATACAGAAATACTTCATAATACAGAAAAATCATATGATTGAAAAAACTACGTGCAAATTTATACAATTCTGAATAACGAAACTTCCTGGAATATCAAGCCTTATCACACATCCTTTAATTGGCCTAACATAAGCGAAGGGTACGCCATAAGTTTTCATAATTCCACTCCTGTTTTAGAATATTATTATTGTTTAACACCTTGTTGATTAATGACTAGTTAACTCTTCATTACATTTGCAATGTGTAGTTAACTTGTCATCGGTCAACAGCATTTGGGCATGAAATTAACATTTAGAATGTTTTACTTCACTTCTATATTTGATAACAATAGCTGGTGACATGACATAGTTTCTGGGTAAAATCACAATTTAAAAAATTGTTAATTTAGATTCAGTTAATTGTTAATTAACACATCGTTTCTATATTTTAACGTATTTTTCCATACATTGTTTGCCCCTATTTTCATAGTTGACATAGGCTAAACATCTAACTGTCTTGACAACTACAAGCTCACCGATAGTTGTCAAAATTGCAAATTATTTGCTAATAAGCATTATTTCACATCCTTCAAAGTACAGATTTAAAGAAAGACTCGATCTGATACATTTAATTCATTTTAATTGTGTGATTAAACAAAATACTTATCATTAACTAACAGGAGTATTTTTCGAACATACTAAAAAAAATCTTCAGTGATAAATTGCATTAATAGGATGTCTGTCATGCATCAAAACTTCTTGACATATATTTCTTAAAAAATGTTATTTTAACAAAAATTGTTCTTAAATTTTTTTTATCACCTGATCAGAAAATAGTTTGCAATAGAGTGTTTTTATATTAGTTGTTATCGTTAATGAGGCCAGTGAATTAGACGTGAACTTTTCAGAGCAAACCAAGTTCTATATTCATAGATTATGTAACTCATTTTGTATAACTGTATCAGTTAAATTATTTTACATTCTCACTTGATAAACATAATAACAAATTAAAATACCCAAAAAATCACAAAATCAATTGCTGATACCAAATAAATACGAGAATCAATTTTTGAAAATACACTAAAGAGAATAAAGCTTCTAGAAACTAAAATAAAATTACTTTTAAGCATATTTGGCTAAAATATTTGTGATAAGTTTTATTATTTTTTTTTCTATAAAAGTATTGATCCTTTTTTTTTACTTGTTGTAAAAATAAGCTTCTTAAAAAGGCGTGTTCATTTTAGCTACACAACCATTACTTTTATCTTTTCCAATCGCAAATTATAAAATGAAATACTGATTAAAATCTCTGATTCAATAAAACGCTGATTAAAATTGATTAAGCTTTTTAAAATGTCTCATTCTAACTATTAAATGGAATATTTGATATGATATCGTTTAGTGATATATTGGTACTTTCTGATGTATTGTTGGCTACACGGTTATGATTTTCATCATTTTCGTTTTTCGATCGTAAAATATAAAGTCAAATGTTGATTAAAATCTCTGATTTATTAAGACGCTGGCTAAAATTGTTGATTAAAATCGATTAAGCATTTTAAAATAGCTTGCTTATTTTAACTATTAAATGGAAAATTTATTTTTTTCCGCATCGTTTAGTGAAGCTGTATTGCTACTTTCTGATACATTTTTGGCTACACGGGCACGTCTTTTTTTTAATTAACTTTTCCGATCTCAATATAGAAGTGCATTTTATTTTTTATTAGTGAGACTTTCAGCTTATAAAAAAAACACACACTAGTTTAATACTTTTTAATGTTCAAAATCTAATAAATGACAATGAAGCAAAATTTTCTTTTATTCTTTTCTTCGTCGCACGGACATATTAGAAATTTAAACGCCAATCTATTTTCTGTTCCTCGAAAGACATTAAAGGAAAAGAAATTCAAAATCACCTTTTCTGTTTTTTAAAAGCATTACTCGTTAATAAGCTTCAGAGTTTACAAAAATGCAAATATACAGCTTTCACTCTCTCACCTTACATCAACTGGAAAATTTAATATGGTTCTGTGTGTCACTTTCCTGTGTTAAAACCGGCTGTTGCCAAAAACTGAAATAGAAAAATAGTGCAGCAAGGCACAAAAATAAATGGCGAACTCATTTGTTGCATTTTATTCCTTCGATAACTCTTTTATTTTTTTTTCTAACGTGATTTATCGTCTGAAGAGTTTAATATTCTTCATTTATTTGATGACGGTAGCAAACGATTCCTCTTTTTGGGTAACAACAAATTAGGGAAAAGAAGAAAGAACATATATAGGAAGAGAGAGAACCTTTAACAGATAAATTTTGACATCATTCGCTGTTACGGCCACCAGGGACTTTAGTCCGGATATTTTACTTCAAATCAATGACTAAATGAGTTTTTTTTTTCATCCTCTTTCTTATTCGCTTTCAGATATTTTTTTATTTGTTGGGTTTTGTTTTTCAATTTTATTTTTTATTATCGTTTTCATCGGAAGCCCGCGAAATCACGACTATAATAAGTTAACTGTTTCTGTAACCTTCGTCGGCCCGTTTTAGATTGGCTCCATTTTGGCATCGAGTTTAATGTAGCTAATTTTACACACCGATGAAAAGGCTGAGTTTTAGAATATTTTTTCTCTTGAAAAATGGCTTTTCTTTTAAAAATACAGAATCAGTGTTTTTAAGAGGGGTGGTTAGAAAATTGCTTTAGTGGCATAATCGATAAGACTTCAGTTTAAGATTTGTATCTTTCTGATATTCGAGTTCAATGAAGGCCCTTTTTTTGAAAATTCATAATTGATTTTTAATTTTTTTTCTGAGTTAATTAAGAAAACTTTTACGTATCAATGATTTCATTCCAATGAAATCAACATAACTTGTTTTACGTTATGTGCTTTTCTCAAAAACATTTTCATGTTTCAAACATTTAAAATACAAATCATGGATTTTTTAACATTAATATTCATTTCAGCGAAAACTCGTTATCGATGTCTGTGCACGACTGCCTAGAGAGTAAATGGTATACTTCTGTGAATGACAATGAATAATTTATAGATCTATGGTTAATGATGATAATATAGGGTATGAAAAAACGATAATTCATTATTATTGATGAATATATTAAAGGTATATTTCATTCTATATCAGCAATGTATCATTATATTGTTACAATTTATTTCAACCATTTGGGGAAAATATGCAATGAATACTAAATTGTAATAAAAATATACTTAGTGTGCAAGAATCCAATAATTAGGGCGACACGATGAGCATTAAGATGAAAAAAACTTCAGTAACTGCAAGCTGCAAACTGATATATTTCTTTTCTTATGAAGCGTAATTAGTAATATCTTAGTTGCTTTATTACTTATTCATTTGTTACATAAATTTATGATTAATTTTGCTGTTTGAATACTTGGATTGGAAATTCTGAACTTTTGCATTAGAATTTTTACAGTAACCTCGTCGCATTGAAAGTAAGGGGGGGGGGTAATTGTCGTGACGTATTGGACAACAAGATGACGTCAAGAATTAATCTTGTGGTAGAAATAGAAAAGCATGTTTTTCTAGTTCTGTTGCTCTTTCTAAGCTTTTGCACAAAGGAGTTGAATTAAAAGTAATTCCCAATACTAATCCTCAATTAGATCAAGCTGTCATGTGTATTGAGACAAGTAGATTACGATTTTTAAATAACCTAAGAACTTACTAACTTAAATAACCTTTGAAATAATCTAGTAACTGTGATCTAGTTAGACTAAACTAAAGTATCGTAATTCGGAGGCAGCGTTTTCCAAGCAACTGAAAAGGAAAATAACGTCCAAGACAAATTATTTAAAACTTATAATAAATGTTAGACTTTTATACTTATATAATAAATATATAGATAACCACGATTATGAGTAGACCACGGTTATGAAAAAAACCTAAAAAAATTACATCTATTAACTGATTACACTAAACACGGCATTACTCAATTCTTCAAGTTCGAAGTCCGTTTTGATGAATAACGGGGATGAGAGGTTGCTCAAGGTAACCAGAATTCTAGCATTGGTACTCGTTCGTTCACTCCCTTGATTTTTGGCGATGACGATTAACGAAGGTAGCCAAAATTTATTTTTTATTTTAAGTAAAAATGAACCATTTTTTCTTTTAACTGTGGAAATTTAATAAAAAGCATTACTGAAAAAATAGTTTGTTTCTTTATTAAAACGATTTGATTTTTTGAAACAATATTTTAAGAAAACAATCAACTTCATCGACATTAATGCTAAACACAATAGCTAGGCCTAAATTAGGTTGAGTTCAGGTTGCCCGTGCAAAGAATATGCATACTCCTTTCTATATTCTTTGTCCCGTATTAGCAATCCAGTAGTGACCTACTGGTTTTGTGGCGAATGAAATTATCGCCAGCCGTCATTTAAAAATAATGTAATCGTAAAACAGAACGACCAGATGATTAGAACATCTTTTTTTGGAGTGGCGATGTAAGCGCAAAAATGAAAATAATGTTTAAAATAATTGTTTGCATGAAAAAAGGTGTAATTTATGAAGGAGCAAAATGTTCATGATTTATTTTAATCCTTGAAAGACAATCTAATATGGATTGCGATTTAATAATCAGTAGTTTCTTCTGCTGTTCT
This sequence comes from Parasteatoda tepidariorum, assembly GCF_043381705.1. Taxonomy (NCBI): domain Eukaryota; kingdom Metazoa; phylum Arthropoda; class Arachnida; order Araneae; family Theridiidae; genus Parasteatoda; species Parasteatoda tepidariorum. The sequence continues at coordinate 54,180,690 of NC_092213.1, read as the reverse complement.
TTCTAGACTTTTACATAAAGAAGTTGAAGTGTAAGTAAATCCAAAAGAATCCCCAATCAGACTAAGGCGTTATACATTTTAAGACATATAGACTGCTGTTATGAAGCAATCTATAAAACATATCTAGTAATTATAATCTAAAACTATACTTATAGATGTATCGGAATTACGAGACAACGGTAAAAAGAGAAATTATGTCGATTCAGTTAAAATATTTTTTTTAAACTTATAATAAAATGAAACTTATGTAATAAATATATAGAGAATTAAAAACTTATATAATATATTCATAACTTTTATGCGTTATACGCGTCATGCGTATTAAGATTTATAGGCTACGGTTATGAAGTAATCTATAAGAAAATATCTAGTCACTTTCATCTTAGACTACACTTATAGATGTATCGGAATTACGAGACAGCTGTAAAAAGAGAAATTATGTCTATTCAATTAAAATAAGTATTTTAAACTTATAATAAAATGAAACTTATGTTATAAATATATAGAGATTTAAAATTTCTTATAATATATTTATAACTCTTATGAGTTATACGCGTTATGCGTATTAAGACATATAGGCTACGATTCTGAAGTAATCTATAAAAAAAATATCCAGTAACTATAATATAAAACTACACTTATTGATGTTTTGGAATTACGAGACAACGGTAAAAAGAGAAATTATGTCTATTCAGTTAAAATATTTTTCTTAAACTTATAATAAAATGAAACTTATGTAATAAATATATAGAGATTTAAAAACTTATATAATATATTCATAACTTTTATGCGTTATACACGTCATGCGTATTAAGACTTATAGGCTACGGTTATGAAGTAATCTATAAGAAAATATCCAGTAACTTTCATCTTAGACTACACTTATAGATGTATCGGAATTACGAGACAGCTGTAAAAAGAGAAATTATGTCTATTCAATTAAAATAAGTATTTTAAACTTATAATAAAATGAAACTTATGTTATAAATATATAGAGATTTAAAATTTCTTATAATATATTTATAACTCTTATGAGTTATACGCGTTATGCGTATTAAGACATATAGGCTACGATTCTGAAGTAATCTATAAAAAAAATATCCAGTAACTATAATATAAAACTACACTTATTGATGTTTTGGAATTACGAGACAACGGTAAAAAGAGAAATTATGTCTATTCAGTTAAAATAATTTTTTTAAATTTGTAGCAAAATGAAACTTATGTAATAAATATATATAGATTTAAAAACTTATATAATATATTTATCACTTTTTAAGTTTATTGGTATTATTTGATTTTAACATCCAAGTTACCAGAAAAGGGTCGCATGCTATCCCATTTTTCCCTTTATTTCTCTTTCTAGACTTTTGAACAAAAAAGTTTCAACTGTAATCTCCGACCGATTAAACTCTTGTGTGATTATCGAGACAAATGGATCCTGTTTTTTAAGTAACCAAAAAGAAAACACTACAGTGAAAATGTGATCTTGTTAGACTGAGCTTATAAGTATAGTGGGATTACTCTATAAATACTGAACTTTCAACAACTATCTCTTTTAGTTAGTTTGAGTACTATAACTCAACAACTACTCAACTAAACAAAAAGAGAAAATTGGATAAATTCAGTTAAATAAACTTAATGAACTTTTCCCTAGCGGCCTCAAAACGGTAATTGTATTGAGATATATAAGATCTATTTTATCTAGCGAGATAAATAGTAATTATATTAAGATATCTGAAATCTATCATATTTATCGATTGAGATCTATCTATCTATAGAGACAAACGGTAATTACATTGAGATATCTAAAATCAATTATATCTATCTATTGAGATTATTCATATAATAAGAACTATCTATCTATTGAGATTTATCTATTATTGATATCTATCTTTCAAGATACATCTATGGAGATACATCTATACAGATAAACGGTATTTATAGTGAGATATCTAAGATCGGTTCTATCTATCTAGCCCGTCTATCACCAATGTATCAATCTATTGGTATAAATGATAATTATATTGAGACATCTGAGATCTATTTCATCTATCTATTGAGATCAATCTAACTATTGAGACAAATAGCCCTTAAATTAAGATAACTAGTATCTAATCTATTTATCGAGATCTATGTATTGAGATTGTGGTGGTTGGTTGTGTCCAGGAGATAAATAGACGTAGTTTACATTTTAATTAGTATTTATTTTAATATTTAATTATAACGAACACAAGGGAAAACATGAAAGTTAGAGCAGTGCGTCTACAATGGCGGTTTGGCTTTTTCTTCGCGCGGAATGACAGAGACAGTTACTGATCGTAACTGTTGCGGTTACGATTAAGTTAAGTTCAGTCGCCGCAAGATACACTGTAAATATATTGAGACATCGTAAGTATGAACAATTAGACTAAGTTTATTTATGCATCGGAAAATTAAATATAATATTTTGGAAATATCTATCTCTCTATTAGGATATCTCTATTGAGAAAAACGGTATTTATAGTGGGATAGCTAAAATCTGTTCTATCTATCTAGCCCATCTATCACATATGTATCTATCTATTGATATAAATGGTAGTTATATTGAGATATCTGATATCGATTTCATCTAACTATTGAGATAAATAGCTATTATATTGAGATATCTAGGATCTGATCTATCTATTGAGATTTATCTATGCTGAGATCTATCTAGATATACGGTAAATATATTGAGACATCGTAAGTAGGAATAATTAGACTAAGCTTATTTTTGCAACGGAAAATTAAATATAATTTTTTGTAAATTACTTAAAACTAAAAATTATAACGAAAGTATGATTCGAATAGACAATGTCTGTAATAGACAATATGTAAATGTTATGTCTTTTCTACAATTTTGAAACATGCTAAATGATGAAAAATAATAATGACATTATAATCCTATTTTGTTAAATTCACACTGAGAGATAAAAAAAAAACTTACGATCCATATTACAACATGGCAAAATTGAACATGTTTCTGACTCTATGGGAGCTCCAAGAAGCTCGGCTATTTTTACCAGAACACTTAGGTAATGATTTTGTAAAAATTAAAAATAAATATGACTTTATAATACGTGATAAAATTGGGTAAATGTGTCAAAATTTTATAATTTTATCATTATACTTTAGAGCATGGCATAAAAATCCTTTATTCCGTTAAATAAATTTTTTGCTATCTGTATTTTTAATCTAAATGTGTTGCAATGAGAACTATAATTTTGGAAACCAAAATGTCATTTGCATAATTATGTATAATGTAAATGTAAACTGTTATGCATAATGTAAATGTAGATTGTTATGTATAATGTAAACTTTTGAACCGAAAGTTACAATTGAATGTTTTAAATACCGTACATTTTGGTTTTATTAAGCAGTTTTTTATTTACTAGAAATGTCATTACCATACATTAGGGGAGAGTGGGGTCAATTGTAACATTTTTTACTTAACTATTTTTAACTAACAAAAAATCAATATATTATTAGTATTGATTGACAGACGAGTAAAGTAGACTATCCTCTACTAGAAAAAAAATAAATACCTGATTTTAAATATTATTATATTAGTTATTAACAATTTTTGACAGTCGTGCACTTGTTACAATTGTCCCCACTTACGGGGTCAATTGTAACAGTTCATAAATTCAACTAAACATAGTTAATTATACATATTACCATAGTTGTGATATATTTTTTATTGATCAAAATAGTAGTGATATTTTAGGAGTAAAAATAATAATGAGCAGAGATCTAAAGTGTTAAACTTTTAACTTTAACGGGTTAAAAATTTTAATTTTAGCTGTGAAGGGTGACAAATAAAATAACGCACATGCAACATAATATAAATGATATAGGAAACTATTGGTGGTTCTTAAAGAGTTAAGTAATGGTTTATAAACATATGATTATTTATTTTCAGCTGTTACGATCGTCCCTTTACTTATTGTTACAATCGTCCCCGAAACGCCATTTCAGCTTCATTTGTTAAAAACAATGCTAGTTAATTAACAAAACTGATCTTTTTTTTTAAAATGTTAATTAAGGTGTCCACTTACATATTCGGTTAATAATTTTTATTTGTTTAAACAAAATTACTTTGTTACAATATAATATTCTAATACCAAAAAAAGTACTTACGTAGCGTGAAAATATCTTTTGTGATGTAACTCTTTCAAAAGTACATAAAAAGGGTTGCCAGCAGGGGTGTACATGTAGATTTATTAAATACACCTTGTGTGCTACCTAGGAACCAAATCTAGAACCCGACACTCGAAATTTTTGCTCTGTTACAATCGTACCCTGTTACAATTGACCTCACTCCCCTACGGTAATTTTACAAGAATTTTTTCTTCTTGCGTAAATATTCGGAGATAACTTAGGCTCCATTTTCAAAAAAACCTTAAAACGTTAATCATAAAAAAATATGATACTGATATACTGAAATTCTAAGCACAGTTAGAAAACTTGATCACATTTTTCAAATAATCAAAAATTATTCTTTCTGTATTTCCATGAATTTTCTTTATAATTGGATCTAATAATTTAGTCTGAATAACAATACGAAGGAATTCCCCCAAACGATATTATTCAGTTGTATTTGGCACAAAGGCAATGTTTTTTAAACGACATAAAAGAAAAATAACATCGAAAGAATGACTATATTACTCTTAAAATAACTGTTTATTAGGCTAACTAGTTAATATAATCCGAATAATTTTAAAACAAATTTAAAAGTAAATATCAAAATTGCTTAAAATGTTTTCCCTAATTACAAAATGTATAATAAAAGATGCAAAACGTTAAGCTGAAAGTCTCGAATTAGAATCACTGGATTGGATTCGTATTAGAATGTTCTTGAATAGTTCATTGATCAACTTCTTCTTTGTAGACTCATGAACATTGAGAGCTGTATCCACCATTAACCTTCTAACAGGTCGATACACTAGGGATGAATTTTGTTTCATCTTTTAAATCCAGGCGGCGCTGCGAAAACCAATCCTTTTCGCCCGCCTTCCTTTGATCTACTTCCAGCTGTCTCTGAAGTTAATGGAATTAATATATTGCTTAAAATCTATTGAACTGATAAACACATTTGCTTTGACTACACGGAAGTGAAATAAAATGATAATTATTTATTCCTTTCTATATTTGAATTTAATCTAAAATTTTGACTTTAAACATTAGTTATTTCGCTGTTATAGCGCAGATGTCGGTAGTTCAGTCAAAAAATTAGCCATTTTATTTATTTTATTTTGAAATCATTTAAACTAATATTTGCTTATTATAATTTATGATTATATTGTTTCCTTTTCTCTAAAGAAAATGAAATGTTAAAAACTATTTGTAGTTATTAGCTTAAGGTAATTAAAAACGATTTCAATATATATATGTTACCACCTAGTTTATAAAATTTCGACATTGTGTAAAATGCTTGGTCATTGTATAGCATGCCTGGTGTTTTAACGCAAAATATGAAACAGGAGGATCGTTATATACTTGAATGCATGTAATGAATTCTATAACACTAAAATGCAGTACCTTGTCATTGTATGGAATGCTTGTAAGGTTTTCATTAAGTTGTTCTATTTATTATTGTTTAACGCATTGATTTGGTCTAATTGTTTTGGTCTAATTGCTTTGCCGGTTTATTTAGTTACTTAATAGAATGCCTTGGCAATTTGTTTAATGTAATTCGTCCCACTCTTTGCCGGTTTGTAATTAGTTACTCCATAGAATGTCAAGGCAATTTTTTTAAAAAAATTAATTGCTTCATATTTTGTCGGTTTGAAAGTTATTACTCAATAAAATACCTAGACAACGTGTTAAATGTTAATCATTTTATATTCTACCAGTTTGTAATTAATAGAATACATAGACAATTTGTTAAATAATTATTTCTTATTTTGCAGGTTTGACAGTAGTTACTCTATAGCATGAATAGGCGATTTGTTAAATATTAATTGTTTCAAGCTTTGTTGGTTTACCATTTGTTACTAAATAAAATGTCAAGGTAATATGTTGAATATTTATCGTTTCATACATTTCTGTTTTGACAGCAGTTACTCTATAGAATGCCTAGGCAATGTGTTAAATATTAATCATTTCATACATTTCAGATCGATTTTAAGAATTGTATAGAATGACTAGTATTCTATACAATACCAGATTTCTGCTTTTATGGTAACATGTGCACTTTTGAAAGTTCACATTTCACAATGATGTATTAAGGAAATCGAATGCACTTTTATCAATTAGTATGAAGAGCATGCCCGTTGGGCTGTTAAAACCTACAAAAAAACTTCCATGTCAAATCATGGAGAAAATACTATTTTTGCTCAAATTAAAAAAAAAAAATTGCTTAATTTCAATTGCAAAATACATTTTTCATGAGATAGGATTAAATTGACCCTAAACCACACCAGCGATATTTAATTAGCTGTTACTTAATAATATTCACCTTGTTATCGAAACATTTTAATTATTTTTCGGTATTAATTCTGTTACATTGAGAGCAAATGCTTATTTAAAATTAAAATGAGGGGAATAGAATTTTGTTAAAGCTTCTATATACCTGACGGCTAGAGCTTTTAGATATTATTCCACCATTTCGTTTAAAGTTGGCGACAACTGTTTCCTGCTAATCCGTTATAATCCTCTTTATTAGATTTCGAGTTCTGGTTTCATGTAGAGTTTTCTGTTCTAAAATTTAATCTTCGTAATCTTGTAAAATATTTGAAGGATACCTCGACTCGATCCAAATTGAGTTTTGTTATAGAAAAGTTTAAAATTAAATAGAATTTATTTTGTTAAGAAGGAGTGTATAGTTTGATAATATTATTAGCATCTGCGATGCATTGTTTACTTCAAGAGCTAACAATGGATTTTAAGACAATTTCAGAATAGTTTTGAGCATTTATTTCACGAGAAAAAATAATCTTCTTAGCTAGGAATCTATACAGTTCACTCTTTTCATTGTTGTTTAATTTTATTTGAAATTTTTCAATTAAATGCAGGAAACAGTCGATAATTTTATTTTATTTTATAACCGTCGTTGAACAGCTGACCCAATTTTGGGTTTACGACTACTAATGTTCAACTTTATGACCTTATAATCTTGAACCCATTCCAGAAAACAAGGGAACTCCTGGATCAAATATTGAGAGAAATTTGCTTTTGTGAAGGCCTTTTTCAATGCAACAAACCTGCATGTGCGTTACATGGAGAAGAAGTTCACGAGAACGTCCTACGGTTAGCCTGACGGCACCTGACTCTAACCCTGTGGTCGGTGCAAGCTGGATACGGAAACTAGCCATCGCTGGGATTCGATTTTGGTTCACCTCACTGGAAGGTGAACGCTCTATCTCTTAAGCCATCGCGGCTCAAATTTTTTTTCTTTTCTTGGAAAATGGTCTGAGCAAGATAAAAATAACATTTAAATTTGGCCTCATTTACATTTCAATTTAACCTTTTGCTTACAGCGGCTGTCGGCACCTGCTATTCCGGACCACCAGTTGTACCAGCCGTTAGCAAAAGGTTAATCAGATAGTAAAATAAATGTACTCTCAATTTAATTTAACCGCTATTTTAGAGTATAAACGTAAAAGCACTATGTACTACCGGTGCATACCGGTAATTATGCAAAGTATTACTTCGAATTTTCGAGCAAAAATACCAAAGTTGCCTTTAATTTTAGTTAGGATTAAACAATCATATTTTTTGGTCAGAAAGTAACGCTTGTGTTAAGAATGAACTTTTAATCCTCAAATTGTAAGGTAAATATTCTTTACGGAACAATAACTTCCCTGAAAGTTGAAATGGAACACAAATTAGGAAGAACTGCGTCTGTTCATTTGGCTTGCGTTGCTATTCAAGCAATTCAGAAATCACCACATATATAGTTTCCCTAAAGTAAGAACCCCCTTTGACATTCGTCTGGACCTGTGGCGGTGACTATGGTAACGAGGTATAACTATTTCAAGTAGGGGTGTGGGGTCGGGTCGGGGAGAGAAAGGGAATCTCTTTCATCGGTCTATTGTGTTAGACCTAGAGTGAAGAGAATCTACCCTCTCTGAAATGCGCTATTCTTGTTCACATAGCAGCAGACGTCCTCAGATTTTGTGACGGGGGGAGTTCTTATCTTAGACAATATATATTTATCGATGGTTGCACTAAAGAATCTCCGACTCCCTACCAAACAAACTAACTACATGTAGAACCGGTTTAAGTAATATAAATTACAGGATTCTGGAAAATATGTCACAAAGTTGATTTTTGATTGTGCATTTCGTAGAGTTTGCTGGGAAAGTTAAGTCGGTCTTATGATACTATTTATACGCTCGTTTTTGCCTCGAAAATACGAAATTTCGAGGCAATGTTTCTTACAGATAATGATCTGTGAATTGGTCTCGTTTGCCGGTAATTAATTACAACTTTAAAAAAATTACTATTACAAAAGACAAAGTAATGTGCAATAATGGTGCAAAAAGAAAAAAAAAACCTTATGAATGGCGTTAAATACATTCCACCATATAACAAATATTTTTCTCTATAAAATGAATACTCTCCTGTTTGAAAATACCGTTATCAAATCCATTCATAAGAATCAATGATAAAATTCTATTCGTTGTCATAAACAGAACTGAATCAACATATGGGCAATGATTATTTATTTTTTATCAAATTTATAGCGTACAATATTTGAGTAATAGTTCTACATAATATCATTACACTTTGACAACACTAAAATTAAAGTATCATACTTGACATTAAAACATGCGAAGCAGATTGTAAGTGTTGGTAAAATCCAATCTCATCAAGTTTACAGAACACATTGCACCTAGTGTAAAGTGTCGAGTTTATAGTGAAGCGTATTCGAGTTATAGTTCGATTTACCAAGCGTATGCTAATTAAATTAGAGCTCGATTATATACACTTTCCAGTAATAATCATTACTGAAAAGATTTAAGCAGTTCTAGTTGTTTATTTTTCATAATTAATACAATTCACTAACGATAAGAAATTAAATATTTAATGTTGAGATTGAATCGATCACATTTACCGCCTTCAGTCCAAATAATTACAATTCTCTCCCAATGTCATCAAAGAGTTATAAAATGCTTGCGTCACCATAATTCAATTCGAAACTTGTTCCGAGCACCCCCAAAATGGAATATTATTCTAAACATAGCAACCCTTCTAGATCATTTCACGACATAAATTTACCTCCACTGATAATTACTCCAATAGAAGTGATGGATTTTACATTTCTAGGCGCCCTTATCATTCAGGGACTTCTCTTAAAGTTTGGAATAATGGCTAGTAGTGGGGGGTCAGCCGACTGCCGGACGATGCCAAGGCCATTGGTCGTGTAATCAGTTAATGGGTATTGAGAGTAAATACTTGGGCCAGTAAGTGTTGAAAAGCGACTGGTGGTCTCCTTGACTTTGCACTTAACTTTCCTCTTTTGCTGTTAATGCCTTTTGGTGAAACTTTCCTGGCCTTTAGACATAAAAGCAATGCACTCTTCGTGGAATGGTTTGTTTGCTTTAGAATTACCAAGGATGACTAAGACTTTGTTTTTATTCGCTGACTCAGATTTTTTTTCCTGTCTTTATTTAATAGCGTAATGGAGAGTTTGAAGTTGGAAGGTCTCTGCTAAAAACATCTTAAAAAGTCTAAAAAAAATTCTGAAAACAAAAATTAGTCATTTGCATTAGTTAATCATTAAAATCAGTCATCAAATCATTAAAATCAATCATTTAAGTTATTAAAATCAGTGTCATTTGAAAGCTTGAAAAATTTCTTTTTCCATTATTCATTTTGTTGCATAAATTTTATTATATAAAAATTTCAATACTGTGAACTCAGACTTCGTTTCTTTTGGCTGACTTATATTTTGTTTCTTTTTATTAGTAGTGTAGTGCAGGGTTTGGAGATGAAAAGACCACTGAAAAAAATTAAATTAGTTAAATAAAAGTTATGAAAGTTATGAATTTTAAAATTACAACCATTTAGTTCTATTTGAAAAAGTTTTATTTTTTCATTACTTTTAAATACAACTGAGTACACAATATGGAATACTATTGAGGATACAATTTAAAATACAGTTATGCGTGCAATATAGATTGCGATTGTAAATACAATCAAGAATAAAATTGAGGATAAAATGCATTTGTGGATGCAATCTAGAATACAAGTGAGGGCGCAATCAGGAATAGAATTAAGAATACAATATAGAATACATTTTTTTCTGTATTTCTATAATACAATCTCATGAATACAAAATACAGCCAGGATAGTTTTTCAGTCCAACTGTAAATTTATGATTCGATAGCATAGTTAGAAAATAATACTTCAGGAAGGGGGGACTGCAATACTTCGTAGATGCTAGGTTTCATCTTTGCTAAATTTTTTTCTTCCTGAAACATTTAGGTCTTTATATAACATATCACGGTTCATTCTGAAGCAGCAAGTACAAGAGAGGTATTTTCTGTATGGAATTGTGAATTTCCAGAAATTGTCTTCTTTTGATTAGATTTTGAATTTAATTTTTTATAGAATAGTTTTTATTTAATGTTACTGAAACAAACGCTTTTCTTAATTAGTTCGATTCTATCGAAATTATTTACTTATTTTATTAAAATAACTCGTATAAAAGCAACTTTTAAAATTTTGTTTAAATAAATTTTATTTTTTTATTTATTGATTTTTCAAAACTTTTTATTTAAATAGTTTGTATTAAGGATATAACATTGGTAGTTGTAAAATTATTGAAAGGCATTATATACTTAAGATAGAAGAATAGCAAAAATAGATTCAATTTCTTAAAAAAAAAACCCACATATTTTTCCTATTAGAAATCTTACAAGACAACAACTAGGTAAATTTTGTTTTACTGTAACATATTTATAAAAATTCAACTATTCTTGCTTTAAAAAAAGAAACAATTTAAATAACTTTGTACATTTTTGTTAAAACGCCTTTTATTTATTTTTTTGAAAACGTTTATTTAAATTTTACGTAAAACTTTTATTTAAATAATTTTTATTTGAATTAGCATAGATAGTTGTAAATGTATTAATTGGCATAATTTACTCTAAATGCCAAATACTTTTCAAATTAGTGAGAAAGACTTGTTTTTTTTTCAATCAAATATTATTCAAGAGAACAACCAATTAAATTTCTTTTTATTGAAATAATGCTTAACTAAATTACTGTTATTTAATTTTATTACAATACCTTGCATTTTTTTAATTGTTTTAAAATAACTTTATTTAATAATCTTTCATTTAATTGATTTTAATCAATTTAGAATAGATAATTTTGAAGGCATAAAAAGACATAATTTATTTTGGATAACAAATATCTTGTTTTAAATCCTTATTAAAAACACGCACTTCCCAATCATAAATCGCGCAAGAGAACAACCAATTAAAATTCTTTTCATTTACCTAAACCAACAAAAACTTCCACTTGTATATAAGCTCTCTTATTAAAAGACAATCCTATAAGTGTTCTTAAATAAAATCGCGTAGTAATGAATAAATTTCGAAGGGTAAATTAATTTATTCGACAAGGCAAACGAGAAAATTCAGGTAATGAAATATCTTGGTTAAAAGGGCAAAAGATGCCCTAGGACAAAGAGAATATGGAACAGCTTGAAATTTTTTTTTAAAAAGGAGTATTTTCTTAGCAAAACAAAAGAAGGAAGGGAATATCAGAATACATTATGACTTCGAACAAAAGGTACCAATCTAGTTCTAAATGGCAATGTTTTAAACCATTTTAGAAAATTCATTGTCTCAGGATTGCGAACAATAACTCTTTGTTGATGACATCTATCGCTGATTAAGTAAATATAACGGTGAGGAAGACTCCTCTTTTGTTTGAAGTAAATCGTGGAATAAAAGCACTCTCAGCAAACGATATAAATGGAATAATATTCCAACGAAGAGAGAAAATTCGAAAGTACGATTCGTTTTCGAAAAGCATCTTCGTTCAAATAATCAACAGTTATTTGATTGGGCTTCAAAGAAATATTGGTTGCAACAAAAGATATGCGATTTTGATTGTTCAAAAAGAATTTTCGCAACTGGAGTGAAGGGATGAGATGGTAGTTTGCTTTCTGATTATTAATATATCGAACGGGGAAATTGAGTAAATAGATTTTTGATTCCTTTCAGATAAGAAATGCTTGCAAATATTTGTAAATAGGATATGCTTTTGCACTGCGCGTGTTTGTTGCCTTGTTTCTGAAAAAAAAAAATGTATATTCTTATGTTTTGAAATCAATTTTAAATAAGATATTGGTTGTGTAGATTGTTCATCACTTGTTTCTTGACTTTTTGATTTTGATAACTGATTTAGCTTAGAAAAATAAGAAATATGACAATCCGATGGAATAAATTTATTTTATGCATCTGTATAAGGTAAAAAGGAGTTTGAGATAGCGCGTTTCTGTTTTGATTCTGAAATATTTACTGTAAATACTCTCTTTTATGTACAATAGGATAAAAAAAGAATTATTTTATTAATATTTTGACAATCAAATTGGTATAAAAAACTTATTTTAAATTTTTTTTTATTTTTAATATTTTAAATTTTTTTTTGCATAAAACAGTATGGAAATAAACAAAATATATAAATAAACAAAATATGTAAATAAATAAAACTCCATCTAAACAGCTCTCATACTCTGGGATTTTTCTTAGAACATAGTAAAAGTTCTGACTACTTTTTGAATAGAAAAATTTTAATAATACTTTTAAAATGTACTTTTGAATCTCAACAAGATATATAAGAACAAAACACATCTTTTAACGGCATTTCAATATTTATAATAAAAAATATCTCTGATACATTTTTGCCAAGAGTAAAACATTAAAATTCCAATAATTGAATTTGTTCTTGTACTCTGCATAATAAACATTATGAATAATAATAATTTTTTTTGCTTGCTTCTGAATGATTTTATGTATAAAAATTAGAAGTATCAAGGAATATAACTTTATTTAGTGCAGGAAAATTTAATAGTTTTTATTAGTATTGCTTCGGCGTAACTTAATATTAAAGACAAAATTGTATACGAAAGTAATTGTATTAAGTTCGAAAAAATTAAAAGTGTTTCTTACTTACTGTTTAAAAAATTAAAATAAAATTAAAATTATTAATATTTTCATTAATAATTAGTAAAGCATGTAAATTTTAATATAGCATTTAAAATTTACATGTCTTACGATTCGCTGAAGTAAAGTAATAGTAAAAACATTTACACTTCCTATTACAAATTCTTTAAATTTTATATTTAAAATTACCATGCTTTACAATTCGCTGTAAAATAACAAATGCAGCACTTACATTTTCTATTTTAAGTTCTTTAAATATAGCATTTAAAATTCTCATTCTTTAGAATACGTTGATTTAAAATAATAAAGAGAATATTTATATGTGCTATTCTAAATATTGTAAATCTAGCATTTACAATGTACTTTTTTTCTAATACGTTTGTTATAAATTTATTTATAACTTGAAAAAAAGTTTAATTAATTTGTGATCATGATAAATTCAGTGTTTAAATATTGCCGCGTTCAGTCTATTTCAGCAGAGAAATGATTTTACATGGAAATACACTTCAACTTATTTGCAGTCATTTTCACAACATACAACCTACATTAGCTAAGAAACACTTTTACATGGAAGTGAATTAATCTCTTCGCTGTAAGATGTCGGACTGTCGACAAGGCAAGAGATTTGTCATCTTAGGCTCTTGACTACGATAAGAGGCTCTCTGTAAGTCATTAGCACTGAAAACAATGAAGTATTGGGAATTGAAAAAAGAAATAATGAATACACATACCTACATATACATATTAAAATAGTTGAATTTCAGAATATTAAAAAAATGAAGATTTAGGAATAGATTTCTTTAAAGAAAAGTAAATCAGTCAGCATTGTTTTAGATTTTTTTCATTGTAGATCATGGATCTGCTCACTTAAATTTTGAAGCGCTAAAATTAATAAAGCAATATGAGTGGAAATTTTCCAAAAACTGAACCCTTAAAGCTAAAAAAAATAATTGAGAATTTATAAATAAAAACTTCAAAAGAATGTCATTTAGTTTTCTATGCACTCGTCTAGTTGAATTTGCAAATGAATAGATTTATGAAAAGTTATTCTTAAAGATATATTGTGCAATTCGAAAAACATTCATTGTTTTTCTTTCAGAGTTCATTGTGATTTGAAAATTAAAAAAAAATCTAGTTAAATTTGTAATTTTTAAAAATGATTAAACAAATATAATTCTTCAGTTCTAACCACGTGATTTTCTTACAGCTTTAATAAATTTTTTACTACTTTTTGATAATTTAATTTTTAACTTGTCATGCTTGTAATCAAAATTTCCAATATTTTGATTTATATACCTTAATAATATATAAATTTAATCCATAATATATAAATTTCTCCAATTTATATGCCTTAATAATATATAAATTTAAACATTTTCTTCTTCACCTAAAAAGTTTTCTTTTAAAAGTTGCTTAAATTTAAAATTTTAGAAGAAAACCTTGTAAATAGTCTCATGTCAGTCATCAAATTTGCCTTGCGAGTTTGCAGATAAAGTAATAATGACCTTCAAATCACTAAATCATCATCATCATCAGAGTTGGCCAGACAGCCCAATGTGAGCCAATGCCCTCCTCTGAAGATTTCTCCATGACGACTTTCGATTTATCTTTGATCTCCAATTCTGTTCATTAACTGTGAGAAAATCAGACTCCACTGAGTCAGCCCATCTCAACCGCGGCCCTCCCGGCTTTCTTGTTCCAGTGGGTCTAAAAAGCAGTAATCACTAAATCACTCTAATTAAATAAATAATCCCGAAAAAATTACGATATAATATTTTACAGTCAAAACAGATTTTACGGTAAAATGAATTTTGCGGATGATGCACCAAAAGTGCCGGTAATTTATACCGTTATTTTTGCGGAGTTTTTTTTACAGTGTATCATTTTTCGATTTAAGTGAAAAAAATTTATGTTTTTATTTACAATTTACTTCTCTAGTAATTGAACCATAAACATTTTCTTCTAATAAGAAGAGTTTATATTTTTTTGAAGATGGTCAGATTTTGAATAGAATTACATATACCGAGATTATGACGGTTTTAAATGTAACTGATTTATTTTTAAATTTATTTCATGGGACGAGAAATATCATCTAACGTTATGTATAATTTTTCAATTGCTGAACCACGTACAATGGCTTGAGTACATTTTTTTACTGTAAAAATACCATTTGTATTTTTTAAGCTAAACAAATTACATTTATAGTTTTTGATAGTGCTAGACAACGAATTTTTTTAATATACGGAATGATTCTTGAATTATTTTAAAATATTTCCTACATTTACTAACATTTTCTATTTATTTTATTATTCTATATCCTTTTTCCTATTCAATTAATAAAAAATATAAGTCCTTATAGACTACTTATTCTTCTAAAATTTTAACCATAAACATTTTCTTCAAATAAGAATAGTTTATATTTTTTTGAAGATGGTTAAATTTTAAATAGATTTATTTATATGTACCCAGATTATGATGGCTTCAAATGTAACTGGTTTATTTTTAAATTTATTTCATGGAACGAGAAACCTAAAATCTAATGGCTCGTAAATATTCTACGTTTGCTTTAACTTCTAACGTTATTTATAAAATTTTCAATTGCCCTTACCAAATTCAACGCTAAATAATAGCTCAAGTGCCTTTTTTGACTGTAAAAAAAAACCGTATTTACTTTTTAAGCTAGGCAATTTACATTCATACTTTTTGATAGTGTTATAGGTAAAAGATATTTTTATTTCACAGAAACTGCAACAATTTTTATTTCCAATTTCTTGGTTTTCAAAGATCAAAGAGTTTAAATACGCTACACAGTATTCAGCAGAAAATCCTTCCAATTTTTTCTCGTCCTCCTTCTCCGCTCTTTCAACTGCGTTTTCAAAAGAATTCTAGATTTATTCCCTGGTGGATATAAAATTCCTAGACTTTTTCTTCTCCAGGAGCGAATTCTTCTGAAAAAAAAGTAAGGATCGGGAAGCTCAAACTCTCAAAATCCTAGGAGCTTGTTGCTCTATTTCTTATTTCGGTAAGGAGTAGGTAAAGTCTACAGGATGTTGTATCCTGTTTTGACGTTAGATATTTTTATATAAAAGTAAGTTATATTTTTTAAGGAAAAGGTTTATAAAAATTGTGTTTCTGAGAGGGTATATAGTTGACGAAGAAAATGTAAAAAGCGTCTGAAAATGTTAAAGTACATTAAAAAATACTAGTGATAAAGTTTCATTTGTTTTGACAAATTATTTAAATTTCATTGCTATTAATGGTAACGATAAAGAGCTACACAATAAAAAACATAAAAAGGCAACTATTAATGTATACACAAAGCAGATATTCATACAATAATGAAAAAAAAAATATTATAATTTTTCACTAATAACCTTTTCATTTCAAAATATTTTTTTCAGTTCTTGCAATGATAAATATAAAAGCAAAAGTAAAATGTGATACAAAAATGCAGAAAAAATTTTCAAATAAAATTTTTTTTTAATATTTTTAAAAATATATTATGTAAGACAAGTAAGTAAATTTGATTGCACGGATAAAACAATTCTGGTAAAATTACCGTACTGTATAATGATAAATGATACTTTGTGTAAAAAAAGAAAAGAAAAAAAAAAACATCATTTTGGTTAATGAAACCAAAATAAATGGTATTTAAATCTTTCATTTGGTAATTTTTCCTTTTTTATGGTAACAGCTTACTGGAAATTCTGCTTTTCAAAATAATGAATACATTTTATCTCAAATTTAGTAAAATATACAAAACTGTAAAGCAAATGTAACAGAATAGATAGTTTTTATGCAACGGTTTTTAGGTATCATAATAAAATTTCCAAAATTTCTATCAGTTACTGAATTTTATGACATATTATAAAACCATATTTCATATTTAATCCATGAAAGCCATTATCACAGTACTTCGGCGATTATCACAAAATTACCGAGCTTCTTAGTGCACCCCTAGAGTCAGAAACACGGTAAATTGTTTCCTATTGTGGTAGTCTTTGCCGTACTTTTTTACCATTGCGCTTAAAACCACGTGGATTACTTGAGGTTATAAAAAGCAAAATTCACAAAGTCGCTACTACGTAAGTTCACATTTCAGAGCATTTTTTCCTCGTTCTTTTTTTTAATTATTATTCACTCATTATATCAAAAATCATTCATGCCAACAAATGCTTGCTCAGAATCATGAAACAAAGGTTTTCTTTAATTAAAATTATTCTAAAGTGAATTATTTGGTGGAAAAAATGTACGGACAGAGTTATTGCTTTAGGTATTAAAATATATTTTCAGTAAAATCAACTTTACGCGTAAACCATGAAATCTTCATGAGGTAATATTTTCACGTTTTTTGCATATGATATAAATTAAGAAAACATTTATGCAAAACATTTATCTAAGGCATTGTGAGACGGAAATAATTCTTTAAGTATTGTTATTACTGTTTCATATCTTCCATGTTTAGTCACAGTTAAACAGTAAAAACTTTCGGTACAAATTACGGTATAAACTACCGGCGCTTTGGGTGCCTAATCCGTAAAATCTATTTTACCGAAAAATCTATTTTTATATTAATTAGAGGATCTCTATTTAATTCATCGTTGGCGAATTGCAATCTGTTCGAAATATAATCTGGATCTTAGAGCATGGCCTAAAACCATTTATTCGGTTAAAATTACTTTTCAGCTATATATTTTTTACTAAATGTGTGATAATAAGAACTATAATTATGAAAACCAGAGCTCCAGTAAGCCAGTACCATTTGAACGGAAAAATTATCAAATGAATAGTTTAAATACCACAATAGGTTAAATACCTTTGGTTTTGAAAACCAGAATTTTTTTTTATCAGAAACATTATTGCTATAAAGATTTGTAATTTTACTAGATTTTTTTCATCGTGTTAGTTTAAAAGTTAAATAAAATTAATTAAATAACTCCTTTTAAAAAAAATGCTTTGTTTTTCTTGTTATTTGAATTATATATATATAAAATAAAATACGTATTGTAAGAAAAGCTCGGTAGTTTTTTTCCAAGCGTTTTTGTAATGATTTTGGTACAATTAACTATGAAATATCAATTTATGATCTGTGATAATATTTGTTAAACATTGTAAAATTTAGTAATTTTATATTGATACCTTATAGCATGACATAAAAACTATTTTTTCGATTAAGTTTACTTTTTATTTATTGCTAAATGTATGGTAAATACAGCCATAGTTTTAAAAAACAAAACTCTCGGTTAAACATAACCATTTAAATGTTAAAATTACGAAATGTATTTCCATACATTTTGATTTTAATTACAAGAGTTATGGTGTTTTTTTAAAACCAGAAATGTCATTACCAAGCATAATGTTAATTTTCTAGAATTTTTTTTCTTTGTATAGTTATATAAATACGTCTTAGTTTTATAGAAATTACGTTCTATTAAATAAATAAAAAGTATATAAACATTCGAACTTAAAATTGTAAAAAAAAAACAATAATATACAGCCAAATAATATAGGCCATTTTCATAAAAAATGAAATAATATAGATCATTTTAATAAAGAAACAAATGCTTGACCAAAACAGATATAACAAAATATAAAATTTTTTTTCCCTGTCAATAGATTGTCCTTCTGAGGAAGCGTTCGTCTATTTCTCTGTAAAACTGTTTCTCTGCTGAGGTAAGTTGTAGACGGGAAAAATAAAACAATGAAACTACGACTTCGGTTGAAAATAAATATGACCTTTTGTTTAGTGTATAAAGGTTAAAAGTTAATTTTAAAGTATTTTTTACTTCAAAAATATTGATATAAATTTGATTAATCCTTTTTGAAAATAAGTTTGGAATTGATATTTTAAATTTGGTTTAAACTTCTGTTTATGATATGTATTCTTTTTCCATAGAATTAATGTAATAGCAAAACAATTTTTTAAAAGATGTTGTTTTTAGCTTTACGTATTTTTTAATCTCATATTTAAGAAAGAAAAATTGTAGTAAAATTATCGTTGTGTATGGCAATGATATTTTTGGTAAAAAATATAACTCTGGGTAAAAGAACTAAAACATGAGGTACTTAAATAATTTATTTGATAATTTTCTAATTTATAGCGACCGGTTATAGCGGTTAACGGTTATGTTAACGAATGGTGTTAACGGTTTTCCGGAAATCGGGATTTTCAAAATTACAGTTTTTATTACCACACATTTAATAAAAAATCCAAAACTGAAAATTAAATTTAACCGAATATGCCATGCTCTAAAGTATCATGGTAAAATAACCCAATTTTACTACAATTACTAATTTTCACCACTCATTGTAAAACCATATTTTACTGTTAATGTCACCAAAATTCTTACCAAAGAGCTTCGGCAAAAATTACCCAGCTTTTTGGTATTTCCATAGAACCAGAAATACTGTAAATGTTACTATATTCTGCTAGACATGTCCATACTTTTTTTTCTCTGTGAATTTCTGTTTATTATGATATATTTTCCAGCGCGTCACTGCAATATATTAAAAAAATAATAATTATTATTTCTTATATTTTTTTAATTATACACGTGGTGTGAAATTTAAATAACGTTACCTGTGTACTTTAGTGTATATTTTACAGTACTGGACTTGCATATTTTACTATGCATAGAGTTAAGATTAAATAATGGATTCTGTACAAACTGATACGCCCTTCCATACCCTGTATATATTTCTTTTGCCTACTTAGATACAACCCACCTCTTTATTTTTTGTTCTGTTGTTCTGTACTGTATATTTCGTATATTTTAGTGTATATTTTGATGCAAATTTTTGTGTATATTTTGGTGTATATTTTAGTACATTTTATTTATATTTTATTTATTTTATTTTAGTGCATATTTTGTACATCTTGTCTAGAAATTAGAGAAAAGTCCCGTTGACTCAATTGAGCAACATAAGGTTTACGCTTCAAAAGAGGCTATTACAGCATGATATGAGAGTGAATGGTTTTTAATAAAATTTTTCCACATACCTGTCAGCTTATACCAGTCTGCTCTAATTTTCATAATCAAAAATTAATCATGATGCATAAATTCTCTTTTTGCAATTTTTGTCTATTTATATTCATTTTGTTTGTGAACATCCGTTGCTCTTTTTTTAATAATATCATTGGTACTTTGAATAGCGCTCCGGTGGTGCTGTTTTGTAAAGATTTCCCACGAGGCCATAAGTTCGATCCTAGAAGCTGACTAAACAAAGGCGTGTGTGTATCTAGGGACACGTTTTATCAGCTGAAAAACTTTTAACTAGTTGTGATGTGAAAGTTTTGAGAAATGAATACCACCTCATGTGATGTCCACGCCACTTGACCATGGTCAGCGATTCGTGACTATCTCATTATAGCCGTTAACCCTTTGACGTAGAATTTTTGTTAATTTTTTTTAATACTTTATCATTATTTTGTATTAATTTAGGTCAAAATAAGTGAAAAATACAAGATATAGAATTTTAATAATTTATGGTTCTGAAATACAGCATGAAACAGCGGTGCTTTTTTTCTGTTAAAGGTAAAATCTTCGAAACACGGCTCTTTTTCAAACAATAACTTTTCGAATTTGTATTTATTTGCAACTTGATCCAGGAGTTATTTATTTGCAACTTGATCCAGGAGTTTCCTTGTCTTCTGGATTAATTACAAGGCTACGGAGTTGAACATTAGTAGAAAAATTAGCAGAACCCAAAAAATTTGTTCAACGACGGTTATAAAATAAAATAAAAAGTATTTAGATTTAAGAGAAACAGTTATTCCTTATTGAATTTTCTGTACTTTTCAAAAATAATTATTGATAAATTCTTGAATATGAATGAAAAGAAAAATTTAAAGCTGCTTTCTTTTGGATTTTATATTTTAGTGTAAATATAATTCTGATAACCAAAAATATTTTTTTAAATAATTATTATACAGTTTTTTTATAATTAAAAATACCAAAATATATTTTATTTGCATATAGAGGGACAGAAGAAATATATAAAAAGGACACCTGTTCCCCCTCTGCACTAAAGGGTTAAAATATAGTCTTGAAAAATTGGCCAGGTACTTGGCCCTGGCTATATGGAGATGATAATGGTTTTTTGAATGCTTTTATCAGATTTTGATGTCACTGTTTGGTTGAAACGTTCCTTTCCTTGAAACTTCTTCCTGTCATTCTTAACATTATTTATGTCATTTTAGATATTTGAATATGTAACTTCTAAATAATTCTTTAATGATTCAAATTGTCCAGTTAGAGACTATTTTAATGTTTCAATAAATTCAGGATTTAGTTTTTTTCAGGTGCAATAAGAATTTCTAAAAACAAAATAAATCTTTTTTTTCTTCTTCAATGTTTACCTATAGAGTGACTGAACACAATTCTCGTATTCATACGTTCCCATTTTAAAGGATATTTTATTCGAAATTGAAAACTGTTCTGTTAAACCTGTTTACAATAATTAAAGTTTTAATGTTACCAAACTGTACTGAAACTATTACATTAACTTTGCAAATAATTAGTTAATATTCTTAGAAACTTAAAATTTAAAATTTGGTAATTAGGTTTATTATAACACAATACTAATTAATTGCTTAATAAATACAAGAATTTCGTTTATTTAATTTATTCTCCACATGGAGCAAGTATAACCCTTTTTGTCTGAGTAAAACCCTTAATCTTGATAGTCTAACAAATGAATGTCTTACTTAAGCAAGGCTTAACAAAAAACTAAAACAATTAAAGAGATGGACTAAGACACCCTCTTGAACTAATAGCATCAAAATCAGCCGAACCACCATTCTCATTCCCTACTTTCGTTAATTAACTGAGGTACACAATAAAGTACAAGCTGAATACTCGTTCTTCGTATGGGGAGAAAAAATTAAACTATGGAACCTAAGTCAGTACCTAACAACACTACGAAATCATGCGCGAAACTGCAAGACCTATGCCAACGCAACTAATAAAGCTATAAATAATTCTTTTTATTCATTATTACTTTTTACTTGCCGGTGACTTTACGTTATAAGATAAAGCAAAAAACATTTTTAGCAGTTTATCCCTTCAAAATAAAAACTGACGGCATTCCGAATTTATCGACATGATGCTATTGCTCAAGACCAACTCATAGTCAAAACTTACTACAATTAAGGAATTTTCTATGGTACTTATCCCTTTCTAGGGCCCTCAAAAAGTTTCTTTCCACAGTATCTATATAAAACTGCACAGTACTTAAGCAGTTTTAATAGGTATCAAACGTACCAATTTTACCTAGATCAGTATATTTGGTATTCGTTAAAACTATACCAATTGACACAATAGAAAAAAATTACTATTACCAAAATTAATTAAGTACCATTGGCGTCAATAATAATATGGAATTTTTTTACGTTTTAGCTAAATGAATTAGAATTACTTTCCATCAATTTTGATTTTTAGTGCATAGCTCATAGTTTTATTTTATTAGTGCATATTACCAAAATTAATTACGCATCAATGACGTCAAAAATGGTAGGGTGAAGTTCTGCTTTCCTCCTAAACGAAATAGTACCATTTCTCCATGAATTTCCCTTTTTAATACATAGTTCATTTTCTTTATTTTAACAAATTCATATAAGCATCATGGGAATTAATAATTATTCAGTGATTTGCTATGCTTATTCTAAATGAATTACCACCATTCTTTCGTTAATTTTACTCATTAGTAATTAGCTTATTTTTTCATTTGTATTAGTACCTTTTATCAAAATTGATAAAGCATCATTGACGCTAACAATATCATGCTTTTTGCTTACTTTTCTCCTAAATGACCAATTGTCCATTAATTTTGCTTTTCAGCAAATTTTTTTTTTAAAATTTCAAATACCGTTGATTTTAAATTATTTAGTTTCATAGCAAGGCCGACCAGATGGCCGAGTGGTTACCGTGTCTGACTGAGGAGCCATTGGCTGCGGGTTCGAATCCTGCTCAGGGCACGGATGTTTCTTTCTCTCTCTGTGCTCCATGTCCCTTCCTCTTTGTGTGAATGTGTGAATGTGACCCGCCCTATAAACGGGTTTGTGGTTGGTTGTGTGACAGGTGCCCACTGGGTAACGAGAAGAGAGTAGCAGTTCTAGCATTTCTGTAGCAAATGGGACAAACCCCAAGTGCCAGCCATTAAGAAAAGAAAAGTTTCATAGCAATATGTTTCATAAGCATAATTAAAAAAAATATATATACTTGTTTCAGACTGTTTAAAAGAATACTAATTAGGTTACGTTGTCCATCTATGCTACTACGCTTACGTTTATCTCTTAATTTATACGACGAAACGAAGAAAAAAATAAGCATCTAAGAACGTGCAATCCTTTCACGATTAAATAGAAACACCACTGATACTATCTTTAATACATTAAAAGAAAAAAATATAGAATCATTTGTAGTTTTATTAATATCAATTACTCTAGCTAAGCGAAAGAGGAAATTTCACTTTTTAAATGTCTCTTCTAAGCAATCTAATTGATATTTTGAACTATAGGGCGAATATTGTCCCTTTCACCAACTGTCCAAATCTCAAAACACTAACCTAAATGGTTCTTAGTTATAAGAGAGACAGACACACAGATAATGTCTTCAGTTTTTTTATTATAAATTAGAATGATTAGAATTATGATAAGATAAATATTTTTTTAATGTGTAAATAATATTATTTTAAATAATGAACAGATGGTGTGGTATGTTATAACGAGAAAAAATAATTTTTTTTTATCAGAATTGTAAATTAGTAACTGTAGCAGAAATTCAAATGTCGTTTATTATCGTCAAATTTGCGTATTGAATGTTCATTGGAGTAATAAATTATTCCAAATTTATTTTTAAGTAAGCGAGGAAGTTTAAAAAATTCTATCCTTTGTACGGATTTCTTGAGTTTTGTTCCTTATAAAGAGATCTAATTTAATTTAATTTAAAATCCATGAATATAATCGTTCAACAAAGTATTTATAGTGCGCAAAAAGTAAGAAAAAAGTAAGCTCCTTGAATAACTTTCGATTTCATTATCGGATGTTTACGCAATAGGATTCAATCTTATCGATTCGACGCTCCAGTATAAAATATGCTAACCAATTAGTGCAGACGATATTTTAAGTTAGGAAATAATCATCAAAAATTATGTTCTCTTAATAAAACACCTTTTTTATTGCGGATTTGAATTTTTTCCTCTCAAAATGTGCAGATGGTTAGCTGTAATCTTGAAACTATAGTCCCAATAGTTTAGACTGAAATAGAATTGAAAGTTTTTACCACTTAATGTTAAATTCACTTTTTGAGTAAAATATATCGATATCTTTTTAAGCAAATCGCTCGCTATATTGCACACAATTAAAAAAAATTCTGCTCTCCAAGGATGGTGAGAAAAAAATAATATTTAATAAATGTTTATTACTTTTTTTTATCATTTTACTTAATAGTAGCAGTAAAGTTTTGAATTGGAATGTATAAAAGCTTATACATCATTTTAAAGTGTGAAAATTTGAATAGTACAATACAAATAAAATTGATTTGAAAAACAATTTGATTAACATTTATTAAAATTGATTAAAATACAATTGATTCATTAACATAAAATTGATTAAAATACAATTGATTCATATACATAAAATTGATTAAAATACAATTTGAATGAAATAGGTAAAATAATTCTCAAGAAATAGAATTTCAACTATACCAATTTTTTAAAAATATGATAACTCAGAATACGTTTCATTCTCTGATTTCGTAGCTTAAAATATTGTCGAAACTAATTAATATACATATTTATAATTACGCTTTCGAACCATTAAGATTGACTCCTAGAACTTTAAAGTCTTATCATTTCATCAAAAGTCATTCAGGTTGTTCATTTTTTTTAAAATTTTTGCTCACAGTACATTTATGATAAAAAACATTATCATTCAANATAGGTAAAATAGTTCTCAAGAAATAAAATATCAACTGTACCAATTTTTCAAAAATATAATAACTCAGAAACAATTTTTTCGATTACGCTCAAATTTTGAGTTTTAAATTTTAAAATTAGAAATTTAAACATTTAAAAATTTATTTTTTCTGTTTGTAATTGATTGCTTTATTCAAATACGGTTCATTCTCTGATTTCGTAGCTTAAAATATTGTCGAAACTAATTAATATACATATTCATATTTAAGCTTTCGAACCATTAAGATTGACTCCTAGAACCTTAAAGTCTTATCATTATATCAAAGTTATTCAGGTTGTTCACTTTTTTTTTATTTTGCGCATTTATGAAAAAAAACATTATCATTCAATTTTAAATTTTCATTATTCATACATTTAAACGAAATTATAAGTATATTCAAATATCTCAAAACAAAAAACACAGAATTGTTTACTGTATATCTGACACTTTGAACACTGAGCTTAATTCCTTTAACTTTAAAATAAAATCTGAAAGAATTCTAAAATATCGTTGACTGTGTCTACTTTTTTTGAAAAAAAATTGGGTCTTTATTTCCCTTCTTTTTAAAAAGGATATTGTGCCCTAGAATAATATTTTATCACCAAAAGCTTCTTAAAGAGATAAAAAAACAGCGAGCAAACTAAAGTATAAAAACCATATATAAATTCAAAAATTCCCAGATGGAGAGGGCTGTACTCTTATAGGGGATTACACAACAATGAAGGTTTGAGTAAAAAAAAAACTTGTTTTTCTATGTAAATTTAATAAATAGAATGTATAGTAAATATACAAAAACATATTTATTTTTATTTTAGTCGACTTGTTTTGCATTGCTTAAGAAATCTAATAAAATAGGCTTTGTTAAACAATGCGTGCTTATAATAGATGACATAAGATCTATGGTAAATGACCTAATAAAAATAGCACGCATATTCTTACACTGTTAAAAGTTCCAGATCAAATCGCTGCTAAAAGGACTGGTGCATCATTAGTGAAATTCATTTTTATTTTAAAATTTTATAGCATAATTTTTATAGTATTTCATTTTAATTACAGTGATTGAACGAGTTTGCACTAAATATTATTGTAAAAAATTATGTTAGTTACTAACGGTTTGTAATTTATATATTTAATTACCATATTTTCGGAATTTCTTACTGTGTATGAAGTTTTTGATTTACGCTTTTGTGATTTTGTGATGAAATCGTTTGCTTACGGCTAGAAAACTTTTTGAATTTTTTTTTGAAGATCAGTAAAAACTAATAAGCAAGTGCACTATTTCATTTTATGTGTTTTTGATTTTTTTACACTAGTGGGCAATATATATTGGGAGAGAATGACTTAATTCTTAAGGTTTATAATTTTATCAGGTAAAAACTATCAAATCATGTTATTAATAAAAAGGATTTTCATTGCGTGTAGAAATTATTTTTTTAAACAAAGTTATGATCAAAAATGACTTAAAACTAAAAGTTTTTCATTCAATTAAGCAAAAATTACTAGCTCATATTAAATATCATATTAATAAAAACTATTTACATTACATGTAGAATTTTTACATGTATGTAGAGAATCAAATGTAGAGAAAACTTGGGAAAAATACAGAACAATGAAAATAGGGGGAAAAAGAAAAATAATAAGAAACCGGAGAAAGAAAAAAAAATTAATAAAAATCCGGAGAATGAAAGTATTGTATTGATAGATTTTACTTTGGCTATATTGATACAATATTAGAAAGCACTATTTTTTGCGTATATAATCGTGTGAGCTGATGAGAAGATTATATCTCTTATTCTCCGGATTTTTATTAATTTTTTAAATTAGAGAACAATGAAAATAGGGGAAAAAAGAAAAATAATAAGAAACCGGAGAAAGAAAAAGAAATTAATAAAAATCCGGAGAATAAAAGTATTGTATTGATATATTTTACTTTGGCTATATTGATACAATATTAGAAAGAACTCTTTTTTTCGGATATAATCGCGTGAGCTGATGAAAAGATTATATCTTTTATTCTCCGGATTTTTATTAATTTTTTCCTTTTTTCGGATTTTTTTTCCTTCCCCGGTTCCTTATTATTTTTATTATTATTTTTCTTTTCCTCTTTTTTCATTGTTCTGTAATTTTTTTCATGTTTTCTCTACAATTACTTTGTGAGTTCTATTTACTTGCAGCTAATGTGCAGTAAATGAAACTTATTGTTTTTCTTAATTTTCTTCGAGTTTTTTTTTCTTTTTGTCCTTTCTGTATTTATTTATTTTGCTATATTTACAACATTTCCGCTGCATGTCATGTTTGCTTAATTCAAAATAGTGACATATATTTTTGAAAAATAATAATGAATGAATTAAAATGAGAGTTTTCTATTATCTTAAATAAAATTGTTTTCACAATTATTCCTATTAAAACACCTGGATTAAATTAAAATCATCCACAGCCGAATTTGAGAACTGTGCACCATTGAGGAAAAAATAGGTATCAAAAATTTTTAATCTTGTCCTGGTTTGGTCTATCAGAAAGATAACACAAAATGGATTTATAGGCTGTACTTTAGATTGATTTCATTTTGTTGATCACTGTTTCTGACTTCTTCTTTTATTGTATTGTTCTTTCTTTTTTTTTGTCTGTAAGTTGTCTTTGTAATCTGCCATTAGAAATAGTTTTTTTTTCTGAAAATTGGATGAGTATAAAGAACATTGTTTTTAGAACTTATTTTTGTCATATTTAGTTTTTGAAATCTTATTCCATCTCTACGAGAGTTAATACGAGTAGTATTACAAATAATATTACATATTTATCATTTATATAGTTCACTTATACTTTAGAAAGTTTTAGCTAATTTTTTGTACAAATTATTAAAAAATTAAACATAATAAGAAAATAATTTTGTTTTTAGCATTTCTCTGTGGATTGTGTTAATTTTTTTAAAATAAAAACATATGTAGTTTTTTATATTTAAAATGACACTCCAGATAATGATTATTTATTTATAACAATTGAAATATGTATACGTAACAATTTAGTTATATGCATATATTAATATATAATTAAATTGTAGGTTAATACTTAAGTAATAATTATGAAAATAGTTATAAATGTAACATTTTAAAAATATAATTTACGTGCATTGCAAATAAGAAAATTTTTGAAAGATTTTTAAAAATATATTGTATTTACTACTGCGGTGTTTCAAGGAATTTACATTTTCATCCTTGGCAACTGTCCTAAAACAACTTCTACGTCCAAACTGAAAACACATTTTGAAACGAATTAAAATTTTTCAAAATAGTGCAATTTGTATTTATAAAAAAACTCNTTTTGTACAAATTATTAAAAAATTAACCATAATAAGAAAATAATTTTGTTTTTAGCATTTCTCTGCGGATTGTGTTAATTTTTTTAAAATAAAAACATATGTAGTTTTTTGTATTTAAAATGACACTCCAGATAATGATTATTTATTTATAACAATTGAAATATGTACGTAACAATTTAGTTATATGCATATATTAATATATAATTAAATTGTAGGTTAATACTTAAGTAATAATTATGAAAATAGTTATAAATGTAACATTTTAAAAATATAATTTACGTGCATTGCAAATAAGAAAATTTTTGAAAGATTTTTAAAAATATATTGTATTTACTACTGCGGTGTTTCAAGGAATTTACATTTTCATCCTTGGCAACTGTCCTAAAACAACTTCTACGTCCAAACTGAAAACACATTTTGAAACGAATTAAAATTTTTCAAAATAGTGCAATTTGTATTTATAAAAAAACTCTAGAAAGTGTGGAAGTTTGCGAATAGTAATTTTTAAGGTATTCAAATTTTGACTATCTCAAATTTTATCATCACTGTAGATTGCTATGTACATTTTTCTGATCTGTTTAATTGAGCCTAACTATTTATGTAAAAATGGTTGTAATTAAATGATTAGATGTGGAGAAAAATAAATATTTCCAAAATTGTTGTCATTCATTGAAAAATCGAGTTTCAAAATACTTTTTCGTTTGCAAAGTTGGGTGACATTTAAAATTTTTTCTATATATTCAAATGTTATCAAGTCTAAAATTTTTGATCAGAAATTTTTAAATAGACTATCAGCTTCGATATATGGAAACCCTTTTATCATATGTATAATACAGTAGAACTGTATTATACTTATGATAACAGGATTTTATGATTGTACTTGTATAGTTTACGATAACAGGGTTATAACACAGTATATGTGTTTTAAATTCTTTTAACAAGGAAATATTGATACCGTTAAAAATGTGTTCTACATGGTAAAAATTACGGTAAAAAGTATTCGGATCAAATTACGGTATAAAGTAAGGACACTTTAGGTGCATCATCCTTAAAAGCCACTTTATCGTAAACTATTACACCGTGATTTTTACAGTAATGTTTATATGGTTAGAGTTATTCAGGGATTTTAGTGTGATGATAAAAAAAATTACGGTTTATCACATTTTTGTTCTATAACAAGTGCAGGAAAAAATTGATTTTACGGTATAATTTACCGTCATGGTGCATTTTACCACAATGTGATCCACAATTTTTTACAGTCACATAAGAAAACAAAAAAACACAGTTTGATATCTTAAATTTGAAGCAAAGTTGTAATATGAAACCTTATTTACTATTTTGGAAAAAGAATTGCCTCGGTTTTTAAACGGACAAATAATTAAAGCATTTAAGCAATTATAAGCATTTTAAAAAATTCTATAAATTTTGAACAATTTCTCCCCCTACATGAAAACGAAAATTTGGTTATTGTTATGAGCCCAAATAATGCAGTGTTGGAGTATTTTTAATATCAAAACATTTATAAACATTTCACTTTTAAAAAAACTGTGGCTTTTCTTTATACTGACATTTTGTGCTATTTTCATAATCAGCGCAGGAAAACATGGTTTATGAATAATCGCTATGAGCTCACAGCTTTTATGAAAATAGCAATTTAATCACTATTTCTTTTTCATATGATGAAAGAAACTTCGAAGAACAGCTTTAAAATGATTATTTTTCTTAATATCTTGCGCATGCATGATTCTTCATCTTTCCTCTAAATCATATCTGCAGTATTTCTGAGTAATTACAATTTAGAATACATCGTAATACTTTACGATAATTTAAAGTCTTCAAACATTGAATGAAAGTTTCTATTTGATATCTTGCCTTTCAAAGCTCTTTATATGAAACTTCAATCGAATATTATGCATAACTTTTCTGAGGTAATTACTTTTTATGATATTGCAAAAATAAACAAAATAATTTAAAATCTTGTAAATAGCAACTGAAAGTTTAATTTGCAAGGAAATACTTTTCATTAAAATTCTAATTATTTACTGTGAAACGTATTCTTCTAGTTCGACTTATAAATAAAGAACACGGGTGATATATTCGGAAATAATCGCGTTATTTTGCATTAACAACAAAACTAAATCGAGTTTTCCGCGTGTGATACCGTTTCCTTTAATTAAAGAAAACATGAACTATGATTGCAAATTCCTTTGATTTATAAAAGAGCGACAAAACTTCCAGCAATTAAGTTAGTAATAAAACTTAATCATTCCTCAAAACACTTATGGAACATTAAAAGAATTCAGCACCAAATCGTTGCCAGATTCCAATCGCATCGGCAGACGATAAATTTCGAGCGTAACTTCAGCCGGCGGCCATATTGGTGTGAGCAAAATTATTTTCCAAATCGCGCGCCATTGAGATCTTCCTTTTGTTCTTTTTATTGCATCTGATAACAGTACACTTCAGCAGTGAGAGAGGGTTGAAGATGCTTTTCATGTCGTCCATTTTAGAACCCTAACTTCAACAACAGAGAACGGAAGCGATGAGGTTCGTGTAATTAACTCATCATGGTAAACTTAATGAAAGGCGGTATTTAAAGTGGCTGTGGTAAACTGTGTTTAAGGGAATGAAATTCTTCGCTTTGTTCGGTTCGGTGCGGTTGCGACGATTTCTCGATAATATCCCACGGAATTTAAGTTATGTAAGAATTTTATCTCGCGTTGGTATCTCCATGCGAGCGGTGTAACCAAATAAATCGCGTTTTGCTTGTTTTTTATTTTTATTTCTCTCTTCGCTTATTGCGGGAAGTGTAACATAGCAATTGAATATGCCCGAATAAACAAGTGAATTTATTTCGCTGCAGGAAAGTTAAATTGTTTTATCAAGCGCTTAATCGGTGGGTTGTTATGATTTTAAAAATTAGTGAGGATATTTGTTTTGCTTAAATTGTAATACAAACTTTTATAACTTGTTTGGTTACCAAGAGGGAAGTATTTGCAGCACTAGTTTTACAAACAAATAGCTGAGGAAACAGAGAAATAAATAAAATTTAACATCAAGGAAATAAACAAGTAAATAAAAAATGAAAAAAGAACAAATAATTAAATAATTAATTAAATAAATAATTAAATAAATAAATAATTAAATAAGTATATAATTAAAACCAAATAAGCAATACATTAAATTTTATTTTAAATAAACGAATAACAAAATCAACTAAATAATTTATTAAAAATAAGGTATTAGAACGAATAAATATATAAATAAACAACATTCAACGAATGGGATTTTTCGAAGTATTAAATTAATTAATGTGCGAGCATTTCTTTCTATAATTTTTGATTAAATGAAACTGATAAATGCTCTATTTAAATAAAACTGAGAAATAAATAAGTTTATGAAATAAATAATCGAATAATTAAAGCAAATAAATTGAAGATAAAATAAGATAACTAACTGAATAAATAAAATAATTACTTAACCAAACCAAATGGTTTATAATATATAAATAAGTTTATAATATATAAATAAATAATAAAATCAAGTATATAATATGTTTATAATGTACAATCAAGTTTATAATATATAAATAATAATAAAAGCTTATAATATTAAAATAAATAATAAAATCGAATAATAAATGAGGAATTTAATAAACAAATAAGGAATTCAAGTAAGTTAATAATTGAATTAAATACGAAATCATAAATTATATTAAATAAGCATAATCAAATTTATTAAAACGATAACTGTATCCCCGTTTTTCGTATGGAATGGAAAAAAAGTGTTTGATTATACAATATCGGTATTAATTAATCGGTATTAATTAACACTACAAAATCGTGCACAAAACTGAAAGACATACACCAACACAATTAATTAAGCTAAATCAATTTATATTTTTTACGTGACTATATGCTGCCGTTATCGTTGGTCTTATATTATGAAACTAAGCAAAATATGTTTTAAGAAGCTTATCCTCTCAAATTAAAGATTTATTATATTCAGAATCATTTGGCATCTCCTGATAGTCAAAACTTACCATAATCAACAATTTTGCCAGGTATTTATTTCTTACTATACCATTGTAATTGCTATTTACTAATTAAGCATCATTGGCTTCAATAATAATAATATGACGATTTGTTATAGTTTTCCTGCATGAATAAGTACATTATCTCAATTTATTTATTATGTTACAATCTTGCAAATACTAAATTTTAAAAAAAATTTAACTATATTTCAATTACAAAAATCGTTTCAAACACGAGGTGATTGGAAATGAATTTTTGACTTTTATTCAGTTTTTATTTACAATATTATTTCCATTTTAATATTTTTTTCAAGAAAATCCAAAAAGAGAGAAAAAAAAAAACGTTGTTTTTGTCAAGACTAAAATGATAAACGAAGCTCGCAGTAATTTTGACTAAAACTTCTATTAACACCGCGTTTTGAGAGTGTTTTCAAAACCTTACGTTTTTTGTTTTAGACAAAGAGTTATTTTTTCAGACAAAGAATTATTTTTTCTGACAACGACTTATTTTTTCAGACAAAGAGTTGTTTTTCAGACAAAGAATTATTTTTTCTGACAACGACTTATTTTTTCAGACAGAGAGTTATTTTTTCAGACAAGGAGTTATTTTTTCTACCGAAATTAACTTGAAAATCGAAGTTTTAAAATGTTTTATTGTTTTATTTTTATTAAATTGTTTCTTTTTATTATTGTGGAAACTGAAGACATCTATTGCATTAAGACCATTTACTGCTATTTGACATAGTGACATCGTTAAAACTGTCAGATAATCTTTTTCGGTTTGGTTTCTTTAAAACAAAATGATCGCTTTTATAGTAAGACATGAAATTATCACAAATTAAACATTTTATTTCCTTTTTTAAATCGAAAGCTTTGTTCCTTATGGCTAAGCAAGGTAGACAATTACAAACTTATTAAATTAGAGATATTTTTGTTTCCAAAATAACTTTATCAATTTGTTTTTTCAGTTCAACCACATTTATTATAAACTTTTTTTTCGAGGAAATATTTGCAATCGTAAGGCTCCGGAATCAGATTTTGAAAGATTTCCTTCAAAATTCTAGATTTAATTGGGCTAAAATGAAATGCGTAACTGACGTTCTCCTCAACAAAAGAATTGTGAAAGAATATAAGAAGAAAACAAAAAAAAATGAACAATTCTATTTCAGGCTATAATGGCACTTTTTTTAAATGTCTAAAATAACTCTCTTTCTTGTATTTGCTGCTAGTTAAGGAATCTTTGCTCGTTTATTTTTAGCCACTCTAACGAATTTTCTGTAAATTTAAAATAAATAAAAAAAAGTAAATAAAGTTCTACAGCGATAAGAGCTACAGAAAATAACAAAATAGAATAATAATTTTAAATCTCAACGTATATAAAAAAACTGAAATGAGGAAACTAGTTTTATTTTTTATCAGATTTAAAAGGAAAAACTTAGGGCATATCACTTTCGAAAGACTGCTAAAGA
This sequence comes from Parasteatoda tepidariorum, assembly GCF_043381705.1. Lineage (NCBI taxonomy): Eukaryota > Metazoa > Arthropoda > Arachnida > Araneae > Theridiidae > Parasteatoda > Parasteatoda tepidariorum. The sequence goes on along the minus strand of NC_092213.1, from coordinate 54,146,768 downwards.
ATTTTCAGTAGTGACAGAAGTTTATAATTAAAGTGATTTGCCATATACTATTTTTGTTTTAGGTCTGAAAAGAAATAAAATTAGATTCTATTTATTATCTTTTACTATTTTCTTCCTTTCAGTTTTGTGTAAGTTAGCTTATTCATGTTCGAAAATGTTTCAGTAGACAATGTTTATTATAAAATTCATATTTATTTTGTAGATTTGAATTTGTAAACGTCAGGTTCAGATATACACTGTAAAAAGTTCGGGATCAAATTACAGTAAAAAGTACTGGCACCCAGGATGCAGGTAATGTAAAATCTATTTTCACAGGAACATGCTACGGAACAAAAAACCCTACGTACCGTAATTTTTACAATCTAATCACTCTAATTAAATAATTGTTTCAGTAAAAATCAAGGAATAGCGTTTTGCGGAAAAAATTGATTTTACAGTAAAATGGATTTTGCGTATGATGCCCACAAAGTACAGGTACTTCATGCCGTAATTTGAACCGGAATGTTTTACGGTAAAGAACAAAATTAACAGTCTCAAATAGCAACTGGAAGACTAAACAAAACAGAGATTAAAAATTTGTCTCTCAGTCATCACTCAATCTCCACTTTTTTTGTCGAATAATTTTTAAAAATAAATATGGAATTATTATGAATATTTTTGTATATTCTGAAAATCACTTTATTTCCCTGTTGTTCATTTTTGAATTGAATTTGGTAATGCTCATAATTTTAGAAATGATTTAAAAGAATTGCCTTGCATTATGAATATCAATAATTTTTTTAACTAGTTTTAAATGTTAAATTTTTTAAAAAATTGACCAGATGATGTTAAGTGCAATAAAACATCAATACAATCTATAAAAGACATAAAATTAAACCATAATATATTTCTGAGTGCAAGTAAAACAGTAACACAATTTATAAAACACATAAAATTAAACCATAAAGTATTTTTGAGTGCAAGTAAAGCATTAATACAATCTATAAAACACATAAAATTAAACCATGATGTATTTTTGAGTGCAAGTAAAGCATTAATACAATCTATAAAACACATAAAATTAAACGATAATGTATTTTTGAGTGCGAGTAAAGCATTAATACAATCTATAAAACACATAAAATTAAACAATAATGTATTTTTGAGTGCAAGTAAAGCATTAATACGATCTATAAAACACATAAAATTAAACCATAATGTATTTCTGAGTGCAAGAAAAACAGTAACACAATCTATAAAACACATAAAATTAAACCATAATGTGTTTATGAGTGCAAATAAAGCATTAATAAAATCTATAAAGCACATAAAATTAAATCATAATGTATTTGAAATAGAAAGTTGAAATTCTACAAAGGTATATTTTTGTATTTTAATTATAGGCGAAACAAAAAATCTATGCATGGAGACACTGCCATTTAGCAGAAATGAACAAAACTCTGTATTTTAATTCCTTTGACTTATCAGGCTTTATACAAGTAACCTAATTTTAGCATGAACAGGTAATCAAACCTGGTTGACAATTGTAAAAATTGTAGAAATGAATACTAACCAGTAGTAAAATTTAATAATTTTGCATTACAGGCTCAGAGCTCAGACAGAAATTTGTTTGCTAGAAAGTGATGGAAATTTCTTGAGACGTTTAAATGTTTTTGGGAAAGACTACATTACCTATTTATCAATGCACAATTGTTGATAAAATGGTAGGATAATTTTTACTTTTAAGGGTAACAAAATGATTGAAAGTTGTATTGTCGTCCAGTACAAAGCTTCAGCTGAAGTTTGTACATGCTATCTAATTGAGGAAGGAAATTTGAATTTACTGCTAATTCTTTGTAATGGTAATAAGGAAATACGTTGTTATGCAATGCAGATATCCAGTTAAAATTTGAGCATTCATGCTAGTCGGAAATTGATCCAAATTTTAATGAATAAATTCGCTTTGATAACAATGCCGTTTTAATAGCCCGATAGTAACATAGAAAACCACATGAAATTTGAGCCTTCTAGTTAATTGGAAAGTTGTAGAAAGTTGGACTGATGATAGGATTTTGTTTGGATATACATGTTTATAAATTTCGTTTGAATCTGTCAGTTAATCCATATTAATTCAGCAGTAAGTTCTTGTAGAGATTTGAGTGCTTTAGTTAATTGAAAAACTGTTGAAAATATTTATTGTAAGATTCCTATTTCCCACACACAGGTGAGAGTGAATAAGAACGTAGGAAAATGATGGTACACAAGCAACTAAAAATGGTTTGCATCGGCATATTTTATTGCTTTTTTTAATCAAAAAATATTGAGGCTATATGAAACATATTTAATTAAATGTGTTCCATAAAAATTATTTCAAATTTATTTGTAACGAACAAAGAATCAAGATTTAAAACTGGAAAAAGAAAATAGAATTTTTGAATAATTCATAAGTAAGTGAACATTATAATGCAAATGTTGCCTAATCTTAAATTATCTTATGAATGAAGGGGTTAGTATTAAAATATACTAAAAGGCAATTTAAAACGTTCAAGTTTAAAACTTAAAATGAAATTTACGATAAAAAGCATTTTTAGTGAAGGTAAATGATATTTATTAATTAATTTTCTGTCAATTTAGTAATTAATTTTCCGTCAGTTTAATAAAAGAAAACTTTTAATGCAAAATTAAAAGTTTGCGTACAGTGTATCGGATTTGAAACTGATTCTGCTTAAAATCATGAATTTTTCAAGTTTTTCTATTTCAATTTTATAATGTATAACATTTTTTTGTTCCTAATAAAATTGGAAATATTTTAATCTCTTTTCAATAATGATTGAAGAAATTATATCGCTTATTATTTATTTATACAATTTATTAATTTTCAAGCACCTTTTTTATGTTCTTTGTGAAAGTTATTCAATTAATTTTTAAACCAAAAGTGTTAAAACATTTTTAGTAAAGTGAAGTACTTATATGAAATATTATGTTAAGGAATTCATTCTTTTAATTACAAGTAATTCATCTCCGTTACTCTAAGCATATTGCACGCTCTTCCACTAAGGCATATAATTATTTTTGGACAAAAAGTATCTCATAGTTTTGCAGAGTAATGCAAATACTCTGTCTCATTCACATACTCATACTCTGTACTCATACTGTTATAATCACGTGAAGTAATAAAAGAAGAACTTTATTCACTTATTCCCTTTTATCAAACCTAATTTATTATATTCAATTCTATTTTTAATGTTCTTCCACTATGTTATTTATTTTCTACACAAAAAGTATCTCATTGTTACGACAGAGTAATGTATTTATGTAATGTAATAAAAAGAGAAAATTTATTTCCTTATTTAATTTTATTGCACGGAACCTAATTTAATTTAATGTGTTCTTCCACTAAGTTATTTAATTGCTTTCCGGAAAAAAAAGTATCACATAGTTTTGGCTGAGTGATGTACTCATTTGAAAAAATAAAAGAAATTTATTCTCATATTTCTTTTTATTAAACCTAATTTGTTGTGTTATAACTGTTATAATTATTTATCCATTTCTCATGTTTTTCCACTAAGTTATTTGATTATTTTCTGGAAAGAAAGTATCTCATAGTTTTGGCTGAGTGATGTACTCATTTGAAGAAATAAAAGAAATTTATTCTCATATTTCTTTTTATTAAACCTAATTTGTTATATTATAATTATTATAAATTGTTATATTTATCCATTTCTCATGTTCTTCCACTAAGTTATTTGATTATTTTTTGCACAAAAAGTTTATCATAGTTATTGAAGAGTAATATACTCACGTAAAGTAATAAAATTAGTAAAAGTAATAAAAATTATAAAGGAGAAAATTTATAATCTTATTACTTTTTTTAATTTAAGTCATCATATTTAATTTAACATTTCTTTGTATTCCTCTAAGTTTCGACATGAAATTAGTTTGCCGAGGAATGTACTCATGTAAAGTAATAAAAAGAACACATTTATTACCTCATTTCATTTTATTACACCTAATTTACTATATTTTATTCCATTTTTTATATTCTTCTATTAAGTTACTTGATTATTTTCGGCACAAAAAGTATCGTACAATTATGAAAATAATGTACTCATGTACAATAATAAAATGAGAAAAGTAATACTTTATTACTTTTTATTGTATCTGATTTATTATTATTAATTTATTTTTTCATGTTCATCCACTAAGTTTCTATATCAAAACTATTTTTCATACATAAAGTACATCATAGTTTGAGGGGAAATGTTTTAACATGATGTCATAAATGAAAAAAATTAATCTTTTATCGCTTTATCTAATTTATTACAGTTAATTTCCTCTTCATGTTCTTCTGATTTTGATTTTATTTCACTTTTATATTTATCTTCTTCAAAAAAAAACACGTCATAACTTTGGCACAGTAATGTTCTCATGTGAAGAAATAAAAATAAAGAAATTCATTATCTTATTACTTTTGGTATGTTTTATTAATTACATTTTATTTTAGTTCGCATGTGTTTCTTCTAAGCGTTTCAATTATTTTTGGCACACAAAATTATTTTAGATGATATAGTAATGTACAGTAAAGTAATGTAATGTACACTTAGGGATAATAAAAGAGGAAAAATTCTTTTTTTTCCATTTTTCTACTTGTTAAAATTGACTGAAATATTTTTATAAATTAAATTAATTCATATTTACTTTAAGAATGTTAATAAAGCTTGAATAATCTAAAGTGCTACAGCTATCACAAAATATTATGATAGCAAAATACTCAGTAAAATTATCTATACATTGTTTCGACTGAAATAATTTAATTAGTTTTTTCAGAGAGTTTTTATCATTCACAGTCAACTGACGATAATTAGTTTTCGAACGGAATTTAAACGAGCTAATCGTAAATAACACACAGGCCCTACACTTATCATAAAAATATCCTGTTTTTTCCGAATATCCAAGGAGTACCTTTTATGAAGAAAAAAAATATTTTTACTTAAAGCACTTACTTTATCACAAGAATTCACTTAATAAAAAATAATCAAAGCTTTACTAAAATTAGTCTCATTAGCTAACTGTATAGTTTTTTTCTAGAATTTTCTTATATCTGCTTCCATTAAAAATTACTTCCATTAAAAATTAACTTTTTTTAATACTTGCGCTTTTAGACAGTGGTTAAAAAATGAACCATGGAAAAACATGGTACTTAACATTAATTTGGATCTCAGTTTTCCAAGTAATCTAGGGTTACGCTTTTTTTTAACGATTTTTGATAACCTAAGTAATTGATAATTATTCTTAAGTGGATGGTTACAGCGCTTTAAAATGATTTTTTTCATCATTTTCTTACTATTCTCTTATATGAAGTTAATGAAGATGGTGGGAAATATGCGGTTGCGGTTGAAGTTATAATATGCTTCACGATATTTTTAATGCAAGAGGGATACAGCTTAAAGAAACAAACCATAAAAATATTCCATTTTCGAGTTTTTTTTAAGAAATTCTTAAAGGCTCCGTTCATTTTTCGATTTATTCTGGAGTAATTCAAGTGTGAAAAAAATTCAAGTTCAGACTTTGTTCTTGATAAAGTAAATACTAGTTAGACTATCATGCATGGAAATACAAAATATAAATTTTTTTATTCGCTTGGAAAAATTAAAGCATTTAATTTTTATCGTTTACACTGAAGAAGGTTTTGATATTGCTTTTTTTCTTAATGAGTAAAAAGAAATACTATTTTCGATGCAAAATTATTTTTAAAAATATTGTTGATTTTGATAAAATGTGAAAACTAAATAAATTGAATTCCACATGGATATTCAGTCCCAACTTTGTATTCTTGGATAAAATAACTAACAAAATTAATATTCTATAATTACCTAGCTTGTCTCCTAGAATAAATAAGACATTCCATCTATTATTTAATTTATTGATAGCTTACAAAAAATGTTTGAACTCTAAATAACTTTTGATGTAATAATCGGATTTTTCACATAATGAATCTCAATTCTCTGGATTATTATCTTTAAAATTGTCAATTAATTAGTGTAGATGACATTTTGAGTTATGATATCAATCACAAATAGGTACTTTCTGTAAATAAACGTAGGTATTTTCTCAGATTTAAAGTATAGACTTTCCAAAATAGTGAATAGTACAATCGGGGAATTATATTAGCAATAGTTTAGGTAGGAGACTGGTCCAAACTTATGGTACTTAATATTAGTTTAACTAAATTTAATTAGAAGGATTTTTTTAATTTAGAGATAACTCTAAGTAAAAACTTATTTTTAAATTATTTATTATTTTTTATAACTTATTTTTCTAATAATTGAAAAATTTTGGATTGCAAAATTAGATTTGGATCCAAAATTAGATGGGAATTCTTCGAAGAGTTAAGATTAAAATATAAGTCTTTTTTGACATGGCGAAGCACATGGCGAAAAAGAAACAAAATCAGTACTAAAGGGACTACAGCTCTCTAGCCTCAATAATTGGAGCAATATTTCCTGGATTGTGGCTACATTCTATGTTTTGATATTCTAGAATCCAAATATGTTTGAAAAAATATTTTTATTCAGAGAAAGATCGGTTTTGTACCTGATTTCGTAACTTAAAATATCGTCTGCTCTGATTAATTACTATATTAAAGGTTAAGCCCTCAAACCATTAAATCAAAAGTCGTGTAAAGTCTTTGCTTTTTCTTCTATTCATTTAAATCTCTTTTCAACCATGCGGTTAATGTTTTTTCTTAACCGTGTGCGTTAATTACTGTAGGATGATCAATCCCAATGAATGATAGTGAGAAATCAATAAACTTCTTTAGCTGGTAAGCAGTTTTTCTTTGAATTCTGATACACTCCTTCTTTGTATTGGTACCTTTTTTTTTTCTCTGACCCTTCAATTTCCGCAAGAAGCGCAATCCCTAACTGTAGCTCTTTTTTCTATCGCTTGTGGGAGACTGATTGGTAGTTGGTATTTGTATGTTACTTATCCTTCACAACTTTAGAAAGAAAATTCTAAATATTCATGCTAGGGGAATTATGTTTTTTTTTAAACATTCCCTCCGAACTCTTGATTTCATTAAATGGTGTCAATGATTTTTTTAAAGGATTGTTTTAACATGTTTTGATATTGTAATGAGTTTGGTACTGCGGTTTTGATTTTAAAAACCTCCTGCGGTCGTTTGCATATTTTTTCAAAAATCTTTTTAAACAATTTTTGTAGTTATAAAAGTGATTACTAAAACTATTTTCTTGTTCATTGTTCGTAATGTACTCTTTTTATATTTATATTCTTAGAAACAATAAATGTTATATTATTAGTAATAAACAAAAAGATCTAATTAGTGAATACAAGTAATTTCTAGTTTCGAACAAAATTTAAATCTCTTGTTGAAGATACAATTTCACAAAGTGATACTTACAATACTATTGTACAATTTAAATACAAGAATAATAATACTATTGTACTATTTAAATATAATAATAATACTATTGTACTATTTAAATATAATAATAATAAAAAAAATACTATTGTACTATTTAAATAGGCTAGCGAAAAAGGCTTTAGTTTGTTTCTTATACTTAATAGTTTCAAAAAAATATAATAGTTTTTTTATTTTTAAGATTGTTTTGTTATACTAGTATATTTTGGTATTTTTAGAACAGCGCAAAGACCTTTTTTTTCCCTTAAAGTTCATGATGTATACATCTGATAGTTGTTTGCTGAAACGTATTTTAAGAGCTTATAGTAGCATACCTTATTTATTGGTTTTTAAAAAGGTTAAGTACTTAAGATACTTTTCGTGTAATTTGATGGTTTCAATGAAACATAGTTAGTTAATTAGACTTAGTTTTGTCTGAAAATTATTGCTGATGATTTTATTAAAACTATTGTAATTTTAAAAAATAGTAAAAATCTTTACCACTTTCTTTTTTTAAAGCCGATGATTTTAAGGAAACTATTTTGAATTTGAATAATTTTTAAACGTTTACTTTCAATAGTATGACATGTTTTTCTATGATACAACGCAAAACTTTTAATTTTGTTCTAAGAGCTGATGGAGTCTATAAGATGTCGTTTATTAAAACTATTTAATTAGCAAAAATTGTAAAAAATCATTGCTTATAACTGCCCATTTAGGTAATTACTATAAAATAGCGTGGTTTAGTTCTTTTGTTAAAGCTGATTAATTTTAGAATGATTTTTTGCTTTTAAGATATTGCAAAAGCGTTTTCATACTGTACTTTATATTTTGTTTTTCTTTAAAACAGTTTAAAGACATCCAGTTTGTTTTTGTTAAGATTATTTCTCTTGCTGATGACTTTGTTAAAACAATTTTGATTTTGGAAAATACCAAAAACATTTGCTTATTGCACCATATTTTGCTACTTATTTTGAAATTCTATAACGCTTTATAGTTTTTCCTAAAACCTGATATTTATAGTTGATGATTTTAGTTAAATTAATTAATTTAAGATAAATGATTGAAATTTTTGCTTATAACAGTATGTTATTTTTTCTTAATTTAAACCAAAATGACAAATTTGTAGTTTTTCTTAAAGCCTGTCTATAGCTGTTAATTTTAATTATGGTATTTAACATTAAAAAAAAGCGTTTTGTATGAATGCTTACTTTTCTTATTCCTTTTCCTTTCTTTTATTTTTATTTATTTATATTTTTTACTAGCTTATTTTTCTTCCTTTTTTCAGCTCAAAATAACTTTGATAGAAATTAATGATGCTGATTTAAATACATTTTCGGTAAAAACTGATGTTTTCTGAATTTAAACACTTGCTAGTAAACTGCAGCTGCAAAAAATACTAGCATTTCTGAAATTTCGTTTGCAAATTTACCTCATATTAGATTCATAGAATTGATATCACGTTTCTAATTTAATGTAACGATGGTTTATAATACAAAACTCGATTTCGTTTAAACATTTAAGGTAAATATAAAGAAAGATAAAATTAAGTTTTCAAATTTTATAAATTAATAAAATTAATTAAAAATTATGTTCTCAGTAATTTCTTAAATCCTTATCCAACCATAAGAAAAAAAGATTTTCAGTGCGTGTGTTTTTCCTGATGTTGATGGGTTAGATAATGCGGATATTAGAATTTTTTATAAAAATATATAAAACTTTATAATAAAAATATACTCGTTCTTAAAAATTAATNAGTTTTCTCTGAAAATTATTGTTGATGATTTTAGTAAAACTATTATTAGTTTAAAAAATAGTGAAAACCTCTGCCACGTTCTTTTTTCAAAGATGATGATTTTAAGGAAACTATTTTGATTTTGGAAAATTTTTAAGCGTTTACTTTCAATAGTGTAACATGTTTTTCTGTAATACAAAGCAAAAACTTTAAATTTTCCTCTAAAAGCTGATGGAGTCTATAAGTTGTCGTTTTTTGAAACTATTTAATTAGCAAAAATTGTAAAAAACCATTGCTTATAATAGCCCATTTAGCTATTTACTATAAAACAGCGTGGTTTAGTTGTTTTGTTAAGGCTGATTGATTTTAGAATGATGTTTTTTGCTCTTAAGATATTGCAAAAGCGTTTTCATACTGTATTTTGGTTTTTACTTTAAAACAGTTTAAAGACACTTAGTTTGTTTTTCTTGATATGATTACTTCTTTTGCTGCTGACTTTATTAAAACAATTTTGATTTTAGAAAATACCAAAGACATTTGCTTATTGCACTATATTCTGCTAATTATCTTGAAATGCTATGAGGCCTTATAGTTTTTCCTGAAACCTGATATTTATAGTTGATGATTTTAGTTAAATTAATTAATTTTAGACGAATGATTAAAATGTTTGCTTATAGCAGTATGTTCTTTTTTCTTAATTTAAACCAAAGTGGCAAATTTGCAGTTTTTCTTAAAGCCTGTCTATAGCTGTTAATTTTAATTATGGTGTTTAATACTTAAAAAAGAAACACTTTGTATGAATGCTTACTTTTCTTATTCCTTTTCCTTTCTTTTATTTTTATTTATTCGTATTTTTTACTAGCTTATTTTTCTTCCTTTTTTTCAGCTCAAAATATCTTTGATAAAAATTAATGATGCCAGTTCAAATACATTTTCAGTAAAAACTTATGTTTTCTAAATTTAAACACTTGTTAGTAAACCGCAGCTGCAAAAAATACTAGCATTTCTGAAATTTCGTTTACAAAGTTACCTCATATTAGATTAATAGAAGTGATATCACGTTTCTAATTTAATATAACGATGGTTTATAATACAAAACTCGATTTCGTTTAAACATTTAAGGTAAATATAAAGAAAGATAAAATTAAGTTTTCAAATTTTATAAATTAATAAAATTAATTAAAAATTATGTTCTCAGTAATTTCTTAAATCCTTATCCAACCATAAGAAAAAAAGATTTTCAGTACGTGTGTTTTTCCTGATGTTGATGGGTTAGATAATGCGGATATTAGAATTTTTTATAAAAATATATAAAACTTTATAATAAAAATATACTCGTTCTTAAAAATTAATTTTAGTGAACTCAGCGTTACTAATTTTTCAAAAACTTAAAAATGATATAAACCATAAATTATATCAAAACCACTTTTTTCTTATTCTTATTGTATAAAATTCGTTTGAAATTTTTTTCAACAATAATTTTACAACAATAATTTAATTAAAAAACACATCAAGAAACTAATTCAAAAAATTGAGATAAAAATTCAACCCAACGTAATTAAACTTGCGCGTAAGTATAAAATAGAATTACTCATTGGTTTTATTTTATGATAATAAAACTATTTTGAAACTAAACTTATCAGACTAAACCTATTTCAGTTACCTTTTATAACATTCGTTGACCTACAATATTACAAAGAAATGAATGTAACATTTATTTATCGTAACGCCTGGAGGAGTTTGATATATATTAGAAAAATATTTATGTCTTAAAACATCCAGCATCAGTGATAGATTAGCAAGAGTTTTCAAAATTCTAAATGCATTTAGAATAACGCTTTTTCGTGATAATGTAACATTAACTCTGATATCGTTTTCATTCTGCCTGTTATTTACAATGTACTCGCTACCGATTAAGGTTCATTTATTCCTTCTTAAAAGTATTGCTATTTTTTCAGTACTTTCATGGAACATTATTCTTTTTAACCTCAGTGAGGATATTTGTAGAATAAATTATATTGATCTTAACTTTTTTTTACCTATTTCAATAATATCTCAATTAGTATAGGACAAAACTTTCTTACTAAGCCAGTAGTAGCATTTCTATTAGTGACCACTTTTAAAAGCGTGTAATTACACAGCAAAAAATTTCGGACTGAATTACGGTAAAAAGTACTGGCACTCTTAATCAGCAAAATCTGTTTTACTGTAAAATTTTATACCGTTATTTTTATAGCAATACTTACTTAATTACGATGATTTTATGATTTTTCATTAATATTACAGTGAAAATTACTGTATAAGAGAGTTTTTGTTCCATAAAACTTGACTGTAAATATTAATTTTACGGTATAAAGCATTGGCACACTGAGTGCCGGCATTTTTTTACCTCAATTTGTTTCAGAATTTTTTATAGTTCAGTTTTTCAATTACTTTTTATAACATTCGTGATCAATATTATCAATATCAATAATTTATAACATTCGTTATCTTACAATACTACAAAGAAATAAATGCTACTTTTATTTATACCGTAACAAAACCTACATCTGACAACATTTGTCTACATCTGATATACATCGGATAACAACAAAAACTTTGATATGCATTACATAAATGCTTATGTATTAAAACATACAGCATCAGGGATATAGTAGCAAGTGTTTTCAAAAATCTAAATGCATTTAGAATAAATTTTTTCATGTTAACGAATTGTTAAATCTGACATCGTTTTCTTTCTTCTTTTTGTTATTAACAATGCATTTGGTTCAGTTATTCGTTCTTAAAAGTAGATGCATTTTTTCACTTGCTTTATAGAACATTATATTTGTTTTACCACAGTGGCGACATTTCTGGAATAAATTGTTTTGATTTTGACGGTTTCACCTCTTTAAATAACATCTCTATTATCCAACAATCATTTTTAGTAAATGTTGCGTTACAGAAAATTTTCCTTTCATTATTTTTTTCAAAAAATGATCTTTATCCTGATTCTTAAAGCAAATAGCTTATATTAGCAAAACTTTAGTTTTAATATCTTTTTCTTTTATGAGACTTTCACTAAAAAGACTTAAAATAATTAACATAAAAAACCAATGAAAAATTGAGTTAAAAATTTAACTCCAATGCAATTGAACATGTATGTAAGCATTTACTTAGTATATAATAAAATTACTTATTGGTTTCATTTTATGAATAATTTAATGAAAACAAAACTAATTTAAAACTAATCTTTAGAAAAAGCAGCCAATTTTAAATGATTTTTATCACATTTTTTGATCTACAATATTAGAAAAAAATAAACATTACTTTTATTTATCGTAGCGTCTGATATTGACAAGAAGTTTGATATACATCAGAAATATATTTATGTCTTAAACCATTCAACATCAGTGATATAGTTGCAAGCATTTTCAAGAAACTAAATGCATTTCGAACAACGCTTTTTCGTGATGTCAAAACATTAACTCTTCTGACATTGTTTTCATTCTTTATGATGGTTTTACAGCCGATTTAGGTTCATTTATTCGCTCTTCAATGTATTGCTATTTTTCAGTTGCTAAAAAAGAAATAATTTTTTTTAAATCTCATCAACGATATTTGTAGAAAAAATTAAACCGATCCATACGTTTTTATTTCTTTCAGTAATAAGTTTATTATCCAACCTTGGTTAAAATTAGGCAATTTCTTTGCAGGCCAGTGGCGAGTAGCAGCCTTTTTGTCGCCACACAGCTTAAAATTTTCAGAATAATTAGGTAAAGTATTCCATCATTTACTTTCAATTCCTTTCTGTCGTAGTGCAGCAATTCCGTTCATCAATTACTTCCTGCCGTAAAGTACAATTTTACAGTAAAATTTATAAACCGTAATTTCTAAAGTAATATTTACCGTATTAGAATGTATAATAGCAATTTAGTATGTATTACTATAAAAACTACGATACATTAGAATTTTTCGCTCCGTAACATATTATGGCAAAAATAGATTTTGCTTTAAAATTGAAAGTACTGACACTCTGACTGCTTGTACGCTGTATTGTAATTTTTCAGGATTTTTTTTGCTGTTCACTTTTAAAAACTTGTAACCATTTTTTAAAAAATTGAAAATTCTTAGCAATTAAAAATCTTTGATACTTTTTTGGGATATTTTTTTGATTTACAACATTATTGCACTGGCTCTTTTGTTGGGCAAAATCATTGTTTTGTAGTTATTTAAAGCAGCAGATACTTTTCCATTGTTCAATATACTTTAAGACATTAGAAATTTTACCCATTTTCAAGGCGAGTTAATTAATCTTAAAACCGTGGAGAACCATCGTGGTAGAACTTTTTAACAACTTCATTAAATTTTAAATGTTAATGTGCAGCTATTTCCCCCTATAATTGCAGTGATCATCTGCTGATAAATTCAGAAAATACAAAAAAATACTAATGGAAGCATTGTTTGTAGAAATATGAGAGACAGTAAAGGTTAGCTTGGGGTCAAGAAGAGAAGCTAACACTAGTGTGCTATTTTCTCTTGCGTGTTATGCGTTCGTTTAATTGATAATTTCTGATCAACTTTATTTTCAGTTATAAAAAGAGCAGAGTTTTAAAAGAACAGAGTTAAAGGAACAGATAATAAGAATAAGGTAGATTCGGATGTTAGACTGGGTTGTATACTTTCTCCAACAATTTTTAATTGCAGTTGACTTTATTATGAGGAGAGTATCAGAGAATAAAATGATATAACATGGAACCTTGCTGAATATCTTTCTAACTTTGATTTTCCAGACGACTCTTATGTTTACTGACCAACATTCTTCAAGGCATACAAACAAACACAAACATTTTAAAAGTGAAGACAAAGAAACCAAACCAAATCAACCAAAATGAAACTAAAATTTAAAAAAATAATTCGTAGAAATTAAATGACGTATTCTTAGAAAATAACAAGCTATAGGAGATAAACAGTTTTATGTATCTTGGTAGTATAATTAACAACAAAAGAAGAACCGATAAAGATATACTAAATAGATTAAGCAGAGCCCGAAACAGTTACGCTGTTTTCAAAGAATTTGTAAGTACAAAAGCAAATAAAATTCAAGAAAAATCTGAATTTTGAATATTGATCTATACTACCTTATGGATCTTAGACATGGTACAGCAATAAAAATAACATGAAAAAACTTCAAATATTTATTAACAACAGTTTAAAAGGGATCTTACGTATCAAGTAGTTAATATTTGTAATCCCTTAGAGAAATTCTTAGAAAAACAAAATTGAACTGGAAATTAAAATACGTTGGAAATGGATTGGTTATGTTGTACGTATACCAGAGAAATTTAAAGTAAAACAAATTTTCAATTGGAACTTTCAGGGCAATAGAAAAAGAGGAAGACCTAAAAATACTTAGCGCAATACGATTGTAAACGAATTGAAAGCAATAGGAAAATACCGAGAAAAGCAAAATATCTGATCACAAATAGGTATAATATAAATTTTTTAGGTAAAAAAAACACTTACAGATTTGCTAAATATTTTTCTTTGAAAATAGCAAGAAAAAGCCCTCAATATTTCGAAAAAGCTAAGAAAAGCATTTTCCGAAAATATTGTAGATTATAAACCTTCATATACTTAAACAAAATATTCCATCAATTTGTTTTTTTTTTCAAACATAAACATCAAAAACGCAAAAACATAATTGCTAAAACAAGAATTCATCATCTTTTAAACATGTTTTATTTACATTTTCTTTAGTTATCTATCAACTTTAGTATTTGGTGAAAATTCCTGTTGCCCGAGGCTTTGATTTGATGCGACATTGATTCGATGTAATTTTATTTAGACAGTCCATGTTTTGTATTTATACAGAAAATTAGTGCATGAGAAAACCTCCAATCATTTTTCATTTTTTATTTTTCAGAATAAAATTATGCTTAACAAACATTATTTTTTAGACTACCGACAAAACCAAAAATTTTGTCTTAATTTTAAATTTCATAAACACTGTTATGAAATTCTCGTGCAAACATTCTGATTCTGTTATAAAATTATTAATATTCTTTAAATATACACGTGAATTATTTAAACTTCAAGACTGCTAAAATTTTTTTTTTCTTTACGATTTCGTTGAAAGCATGAAATTATTAGAGAAATATTATTATAAGAATACGGGCAGCATTGCAAGTAGTACAAAATGTAAAACGTCAAAAATAACTAAAAAGAGAGTAGAAATATTGAAAATAAATCTAACACAATTCATTCAATTCCACTAAGGACTAAAAATTAAAACAAAATAACAAGAAAAATAAATAAATAATGTAAAAAAAATTGAAAAAGCAACTGCCGAAAAATTCTTCTTCTTAATAGGTATTTTATATCATTCATAAAAATATTATAGATATGTGAACATATGAATATGAATATATGAATATGAATATGTGAATATGAATATATAAATATGAATATATGAATATGAATATATGAATATGAATATATGAATATGAATATGTGAATATGAATATGTGAATATGAATATATGAATATGAATATATGAATATGAATATATGAATTTTTATAGTTCTAGGAACTTTTCCCTGTTTCTTTTAAAATATTTTAGTTTCGATACATAATTGTCAATATTTTTTTTCAAGAAAGCTATGAAACTTTTCTCTAAAAGTAATAAAATGCTTTTTTCCAGAAATTATAAAGTATCACCACATCCACTGTATTAAATAGAGGAATTAAAAGAGTTGTGGAAAAACTCAAAAAGATATCTATAGCAATTCAAACGAATTCCAATAAGAAATGAAGAATATTTATTATTTACATGACTCTAAAATTTCAAATATAACTTTAAAATCACTTTTATTTAAGATCGAACTAATGAGAGAATATCCTGCGCTTAAGGCAAAACAAAACAATAACTAAAGAATAGTACTTAGAAAAAAGATGTAAGTTTGGAAAGCTAAATGTCTTTTATAGAATGAGATCTTTTAAAAGTTTTATTTCATTTAAATGGCGTTGAATGTTCTTTTTTGGCGTATTCTATTTCTTTGCTAAATGAGAAACTCAAGAAGTAGATAGTCTACATAGCACAAAGTACACCCTATTGTTTTTGAACATCTGAAATAATTAAAAATCTTAAATTTACAGTAATATTACAATTATTTGGCCAGTGCTGTATATAGCGCTAAAACATGGAAGCATTCAATATCAAAAATAATTAAACAAGTTATGGAAAAACTAAAAAAGACATCTGAAGCAATTCAAACAAATTCCAGTACGGATTGAAGATTAAAATAAAATAAGAAGTAGGAAAAAACTTTGGAAATGTTCTTTTTCTTTAATTATTGAATTCTCAAAGTTCTGATGTTTAAGTCACCTTTTACCTGCTTTTTTATTTGCGAAAAATTTAACAGTGATATAAAATTGCTAAAATGCTTTTTCAAGAAAGCCATAAAAGTTTTTTTTTCTCGAAAAAGTAAAAACTACTCCCTCATCCACTCCATTAAACGGTACTAAAATTTGAAAGCACTTTGCATAAAAATAATTAAAAAGGTTTATGAAAAAGCTATAAAATTAATCCAAAACGGCATCTTAAATAATTAAAATTCTTAAAGTGAAATACTATAAAAATGACAGATAATTACTGGTGTGAGATAAAAATTGTTTTCCTCAGATAAAAATGTACAGTTCATGTTTAATTCTCGAATTTCTCTGAAGGAAATTGCTTTTATTTTTAACTGAAAAAAATTGAAAAGCAATTCGAATCTAAGCTTAGAAGGCTAATCTTCAAGAAAGAACCTTTTCGCATTTCGAACGTCACTGTAAAAAATCGTTTTCTTTTTTTTCCCAAAAGGAAAATATCTATTAATCGATTATTCAATTTTTTTTCGAATATCTAATCCTTTCTTTTGGAAAATTAAGAAAAAGGAGGCGAAAAAAATTAATCCCAGCATTTCGTGTAACAGATTACATTTAATCTCTTGTTCGAAAGAAGAATAAAGAACACGGGACATTTTTTGTGTGTTTTTCATCTAAAGCGTAAAACCGAGAGTAAACGGAATACAGAATTTTCTTAGAGCACCATTCTTTTGCAAAGTTTTAATACAAAAAACTTCTTCAAAACAACATTTTTTTTTAAGTTATAGGATAAAAGAATTTTTTTTTAGTTCCATGGCAAAGAACTATCAACGATTGATTTCTTTTTTTGTTCTATCTTTTGCACATGAAGATAGACTCTGAGAATTCTATTAACAGATTTTTTTTTATTCTCGTCTGCTTTTGTTCTTTTGGGAGAATATTCTTTTTTTTTCTATTTTTACTCTAGGTTGTACATTTTTTCACCTTTTTCACTCCGTTTTGATTTTTTTTTGTTCGAAAGGTCTTTTTTTTGCTCCAGTTCCAGAATGCTAGAAATGAAGTAAGAAATATATTTTCTGCTTCATTTTGATTCAAGTTTTGATCATTAAGGTTTGAAATCGTTACTCTACTGGAAAAATAAAAAAAGAGGAAAATTAAGGAAAAAAAAATCCAGGTGATCAAATTAAGAAAGTTAACTCGGAAACAAAATGAAAAATACTACATAATTTTAAAGTTCGTTTGAAAGTTTTCTTTTTCTTAAAGTTAAGTTAAAGAAAGTTCAAACTTACACACATGTTTCAAAACTTAGTGAGTAACGGAAAAGAGGGGGATATATATATATATNTGTTATGTATATATATATATATATATATATATATATCACATTTGATATATAATTAGTAACTAGTAACACATGTGATATATAATTAGTAACCATATATATATATATATATATATGGTTACTAATTATACAGATTACGGAAATGTGCAAGACACTCGAAGTTTGATATATATGATTAATTTATTCCTTTAAATGCATGAAAATATTTATCTTTTAATATCGTTTGCAATTGATTCCGGTTTACAAAACAATAAATGAATAAAGTTAAAAATGGTGTATGACGCCATGAAAAAATAATCTTTACTTTTAAGTATTAAATATTTTTTTGTATGATTATTCCTTTGGGTTATTTTAAATTTCATATTCAAATAACGAAAAGTTTGAAAAGTCGATTTAATAAATAAAAATGCAATTATTGCCGCTATGTACCCTCCGGTAAAAACAGCGCTGTTCATTCATTAAAACTTTTGTTGTTATTCAGGAACTTTAAAACTTCAAATGTAAGATAGGCTAACTCCAGTTTGAAACATTTAAACAATTTATTAAGGTTCTCAACAATAGCCCGCAGTGTTTCCTTCGAAACGACCTAGCTGTTGATTATTGAATATTCGAACGCTAAACTTACTGGCGAGTTAGATCAGTTGAACTTTTAATGGTACGAAAAGTCCTTTTATCGTTGTTGTTACTTTCGAACACTTTAATCATGGATTATTTCTCTCCCTTAGGCTAAAAAACTGATTGTGTTGGTAAAGTGTAATATACATTTTGCTTTTAAAATTAAATTTTAAACTTTAATTTCAAGACGTTGTATGTTTTGGTTTTGGGGAGTGTTAATAAAAATTATCTACTTTGTCATATTTTATCGAAAATTTGCACAGTCAACTCTAATACAATAATTGCTCAAGAAGCATTTCGATGAAATTTTGTTTGCAGGTTGAGGTTCAGGTTACTTGAATGCAATAATAGTGAAAATATCTTTTTTTTTTCGTTATTGGGTATCTTTGTTGTATTTGCGTTAGCTAATAAGGTTTTAAAGTTACATATTATGCTAATTTTTCTTCTAATCAGTTTTAGCTTTAAATTATTTGAAGTAAATTAACCATTTCAGTGTTTTAGGTTTTCTCCAAACTTTCAGATGCAGGATTTCCTAGATCAGAAAACCAGTTTACCGTAAGTTATTTGTGAGAACGTGGTGCAAGACATCGAAGTTTTAGCACAATTTAAGTACAAGGGTTCAATACTAGTAAGGTTCAGAAACAGCTATATTTTATCGAAAATTTGCACAGTCAACTCTGATGCAATAACTGCTCAAGAAGCTTTTCGATGAAATTTTGTTTTCAGGTTGAGGTTCGGATTTCTTGAATGCAATAATAGTGAAAATATCTTTTTTTTTTCGTTATTGGGTATCTTTGTTGTATTTGCGTTAGCTAATATGGTTTTAAAGTTACATATTATGCTAATTTTTCTTCCAATCAGTTTTAGCTTTAATTTACTTGAAGTAAATTAACCATTTCAGTGTTTTAGGTTTTCTCCAAACTTTCAGATGCAGGATTTCTTTGATCAGAAAACCAGTTTACCGTAAGTTATTTATGAGGACGTCGTGCAAGACATAGAAGTTTTAGCACAATTTTAGTACAAGGGTTCAATACTTGTAAGGTTAAGAAACAGCTGCTAATGTTTTAATTTAAATGGGATTCATTGCTATTAAACACGATGCGAGTTGTACTAAAGCTGCTACATGTAAATATAGTGTAATAGCTATTTAATTTGAATAATGGATATTGATGCTATAATCCTTAACCAATCAATAAATTTAAAAAAAAAGTTGCGTAATAGTTGGCAAAAAATAGTTTTATAGTAATTCATGTATTTAATTTAAATAATGAATATAAGACTTATGATTCATAGATTGCCTGTCTGACGCGAATCGGTATACGTTTCAAAAATTGAATGAAAATGGCACACCATAATAACTTTTGATCTAATCATCGGATTCTTGCAAACTAAAATGCAACTTTAAAAACTCGAAAGTTCTGCCTAAAATCTAAAAAATTTTATGTACAGGCGATATTTTAGGTCATGAAATCAGACCAAAAAACGTTCTTTCAATCGTTAATTTTTTTTTTCTTTTTTGACATATTTGGATTTGTCACCCTCGAAACATATAAGAAATAAACATATTCTTCAAAATATGGTTCCAACAGTTTAATTAGGCGCCAAATTAGGCCAAAAGTTTAATTTTGTTAAATGCAAATTTCAATTCGTTTGATCTTTGAAAGTTTTTAAGTGAATTGAAAATATTTTTGTTAACAGTTATGAAGTTCATTTATTCAAAAATATTTTATGGCAAAAAATAATGTGTTCTAATTTTGATTGTTTATTTTTGTAATTTAATTTGTTAATGCTTAAAAAAACTTGATTTGCGAGGCATGCACGTTTATTTATCGTAGTTTTAAACGATTTAATTTCTAAATATAATCTATATAATTTTAAAAATATTTCACATTCAGAAAAATATCGCCAAATTCGTAGTTTTACTCTCATTAAAATTATTTCCCATTGAAATTTACAATGACCATATTTTTAAAAAACTGAAAGCCTCATGCCTGAGCAAAAACATAAAAAAGTATAAAACTGCTTACTTTTACGACCCATAAGGTGAATCCCCAGTTTTAAATCTTTTGTTGCTATAAAATTTGTCTTTAATAACATAACTTGTTGCCTAACTTATAAAAGTAATTATAACCGCTTTTAATACAAAACTTTTAGAAAAATAGTATATTGCATGCTTCGTAATCTAAAACACAAAATCTCAAAAACAGCTAATATGGGAATTTCGTACTTTCGTCATTACCTAATTTTACCTTTTCCCATTATTTCAAAGTTTTGAAAAGAGATGAATTTAATTAATAATAACTTAAAAAACAAACTATAAGTTGAAAGGAATAATACATTTTTATGGAAAAACAAAGAAGGAAAACCAAGCTCTTTGCATAAATAAAACTTTATTTCCTCGTGAAAGGCGCATCCTTTTTTCAAATTTATAATACCTAATGAAGCGAATATAACATAAAAGCTTGCATATTACTGAAAAGATTTTAGTAAAACCATACAAAGAACTCCCAAACTACAGATGGGAAACATTAAAAATCAAGTGATCTGCATAAGCAAAAAGCACTCAAAACTATAATTCCACCCAACCAAATGCACAAAATTTACAAACAAGTAAGAAAAAGCAAAAACCTCTATTCTCCCTTCATGTTTAATGTATGGCCCAGAGAGGATTGCTTTTTTTTCTTAAAAAGAAAAAAACTAACTACATTTCAAAAGGAAAACATAATGTGAAGAAAAAAGAAACTACTTTTAATGCATTGTGTTCACTTTCCTCTTCTTATTCATAGTGAATTCACCTTACAAGAAGTATTCCCTCCCACGCACTACCCCCCTAACACATTGCCTTGATTGAATAGTTTTCCGAGTCTAAATTCTTTCCTCAGCGGCTTTCTGTTTGCCCGTTTTGAAACCTTCGCGGTTAATTGAATCCCCTAATTAAAACTCCTCGTGAAGCACTGTTTTCCTCATTAACTTTTACCTCGTCATTAAGTTAAGTTTCTTTAAAGTTAAATTATGCGGACCCCTTTTCGATCATTAGCTCCTGTTATTAGGGGGGAAACAGGAGAACCTGGAAGGGAAATTTTAGAACGGACCGAGGACGCTAGCAATTATGAAAGTAATCAGAATGGGAAACGAGTACTGAATTTTATCTTTTTTTCTCTACTTTTTCCTCTTTCTTTTTCCCTCTCTTTTCTAGTTTAACCCCATTAGGAATAGCGAGACAAATGGTTTGGTGCAGCGAACATTTTAACCGTTAGCAGTGCGAAGAGTTTTTCTAGCTGTTGCCAGATGGGCGACTATTTTTCGATGTCGTCTGCGATTCTTTTTCGTTTGGATTTTCTCCTTCATCCATTTCAATGAATATCTTATTTTCTTCGCTACTTTTTAAACTTATTTTATAATTGGAACGAAAAAACTAAAGACGTTATTTTTAAAATAAATAACGAATCCTGAAGTGAAGTTTCTCAAGCGAGTTTTTGTTTACTATTACAAGTTTGAAACTCTAAACCAATTTGCATATTTATTTAATTTCGCCATGATTTGCTTCAAACTTTCAGTTGCTTGTAAACTTTTCTTTTTCTCAAACTCCTTTTGCATCAACAAATATTTTTCTAATTTTGTAAAAGACACCTTAAATGAAAGGTATAAATTTAGCTTGTTGCTGTAATTGAGCTATCATAAGATAAATATCATGATAAATAATATACCTGATCATTAATTATTTTAAAAACATTTGTTAATTTGCTTTCAACTTTACATTAAAAAGTTTTATTATTAACATTATTCATTCTTTAAAATCATTAATTTTTAAAAAATATTTACTGATTTCTAGTTAATTTATTTATTGTTTAAAATAATTTATTGTTTAAAATCATTTATTCTTTTTTTCTTAATTTCATTTATAGTTTGAAAACAATTCGTTTTTATTATTAATTCAATTCATTACTTGGAAGCATTTATTTATTGATTAATAATGTATTTTATTGTTTAGAATTCATTAATTTATTCATTTTTCATTGATTGTTTAAAACAATTATAAATTTATTATGAATTTCAATTACTGTTTGAAAACATTTATTCATTTATAGTTAAATTTATTTATTATTTTGAGACATATATACATTTATGATTAATTTTATTTATTGCCTAAAAACATTTATTCTTTCATTATTATTTTTATTTATTGTTTAAATATATTTATTCATTTATTCTTAATTTTATTTATTCATTTATTCTTAACTTCATTTATTCATTTATTCTTAATTTCACTTATTCATTTTATTCATCATTTAAAATCATTAATTTTTTAACAATTACCTATTCATTTATTATTAATTTTACTTACAATAAATTTTATTTATTATTAATTTCATTGATCAATAATTTTATTTATCATTAATTTTATTTATTATTTAATATCATTTATAATTTGAAATTATTTATTCATTCATTATTAATTTCATTTCACATTTAAATTAATTTTTATTATAATTTGATGAGTTTTATACAATTGAAGTATTATAGTTAAGTGTTTAAAGTGAAATTCCTGTAGTATTATAGTTAAGTGTTTAAAATGAAATTCCTTTTTAATTGCCTAGGTGTATATAAGAGTTGAAATATTAATTGAATTAAAAAACAAATGTTAAGCCGTCTTTAAATTTTTTTTAAAACCGTTAAAACGGCTCTTTACCTCCCTGAAACTGACAACAGCCTTAAAAACCCAAGCTTAATGTAGCTCATGACTGGTTTTCATTTTTTGCCCAGAAAGTATTTGTAGTATTACAGAACGCCTAGACAATATACAAAAAGCTTGAATGAAGTATAGACTTATTGTTATGTTTAATACTTTGCCTAAAAAGCATTTGTAATTCAACAGACTGCCTAGATATTTAATATTATTACTAGGAAAAGTATAAAATTATTCTCATATTTTATATTTTGTCTCAAGAACATTTGCCATTTGACAGATTTTTTACATCGTAAAAGAATACCGGATGAAATTACGGTAAAACGCACTGGCACTCTGGTAATCCATTTTTACCGAAATGTGTTTGAAATCAAAAAAATTTCACTTACTGCAATTTTTACAACAATAATTGCAGTAAAAACACAAAATCATTTTAATTAAATAAATATTACTGCCAAAATTGCGGTAAAATTTGATTTTACATTGAAAAGGGATTTTACGGATGATGTACCCAAAGTACCTGTACTTTCTATCGTAATTTGATCCGGAATTTTTCACAGTGTATACATTAAATGCAATAAATAGGTAAAGTATAAATACATTCTATTTCATATTTAGAATCCAGAGCATTTGCCACTCCACAGAATGTCTATATGTTAATATGTTAAATATAACTGCTGGAAATATAAAATTTTTCTCTGATTTCAGACTTTGTTTAAAGAGAATTTGTTATTCTACGGAATTCTCGAGAATTCTATACTATACCTTGTTAAAATGTGAATTTATTCTCATGTTACATACTTTTTCCAAAACTCCAGGCATTTTAACAAAAAAACTCCTCGATATTAGATAAAATGTCGTCGTTTCTTTCAACGATGTTTATATAATTATTCCTAGCTTTAATGCAATAAAGATACTTACTTTTATTCTTTGTATAAATTAGAACATATATATTTTTAAAATTCCTTGAATTATTATAACATCTAAGTTTGTATTAATTATTATATGCAATCATACCTTGTTTACAATCCATCTCTCCATGCACTATAGGCATTATAGCTTGGTTATTTATACCACTTTGCATGCACCGAAATTTTTTTAATTTCTGAGGATAATTGTTGAGCAAAAACAAAATTAAACTTTCTTTTCAAAAACCTTTTACGTTTGATTAAAGTACACTTCTAAAGATAAGCATAATAAATTTTATATCTCTCTTGAAAAGTACTATTTAAATCATGAATGCATAATTAATAGTTTGAACCATTAAAAACCATTTATTTCATATTTCTTCGCTGTGGCATAAAGTAATAAAAAGAGGCAATTAAAAGCTCTTCGGAGATTTTAGAATAAGAACGCATAGCAAAAATCGATTCTGAAAACAAGAAAATAAGAAAATGTGAAAAGTAAATCAGAGAGACTTTCCAGCACATAAATTGAATAATCAGAACTCCGTGGTCATAAAACTCAAAACCGTGACAAAACAACATAAAGTTTCCTCAGGGCGCATTCTTCCTCTTTCCAACTTCAATCGTTGAAATCGATTAAACTTTTTGCTCGATCGATGAAGAAAGAAATCGATGAATTTGCATTTATTTCTTTCGTGTTTTGCTTGAGTTTAGATACTCGTCTGCGGTGAAATCTTTTGAAAAATAAAAATACGAAGAAAAAAAAATCGTCAGCAGAAAGATTTTTCTCAGATGAAAAATGCTTTTTCGAAAGAATGCACAAGCTAAACTTAAAGCAAACGATAAAAAATGCTAATTAATCTCCGAATTTCTATTTTTATAAACAGTTTTAAAAAAGAATTATGATAATGAGTTTCAGGAAAACTATTTTTATTCAATAGAATTTCGTGTACATTAAACAGCATATACATGATTTTAAAGTTTCAAATATGATTTTAAAATTAACTTTTATTTTTATTTAAGATCGAACTAATGAAAGAATATCTTGCTTTTAAGGCGAACAAAACGATAATTAAAGAATAGTACTTGAAAAAAAGACCTAAGTTTGAAAAGTTAATTGTCTTTTTCAGAATGAGTTCTTTTAAAAGTTTTGTTTTATTTAAATGACGTTGAATGTTCTTTGATGCGTTGTATTTCTTTGATAAATTGAAAACTCGAGAAGTAGATAGTGTCGTATCATGGTTGAGTTTAGCTATTTTTAAGCATGCTTAAACAAACAAAAGTTTTGAAAAGTCTGATGTAGTGTGAACAGTTATAAAAATATCAAGTGGAATATTTCTTTATTGCTGTATAAGAAAACAGCAATATGAATATTGGTATTTTTTTCTGGTAATACTATGTTGAATAATATATTTTTATATTTTATTTATTAACAAGAAAAGAAAAAAAACTGTTGCGTTTGCGCCAATTATAAATGAATGCTTTTTTAGAATAGCATATCGTGGAAAAATTATTTAAATGACATTAATTGTCTTTTGATTTTGATGTTTTCTGTTTCCTTGATTTTTTAAAATATCAAGTAGCTTATTTGTGATAAATAGGAAGATGGTAAACTATGAAAAGGTCTCTTGTTTCTTTCTGGGATACGTTGATTTATTTTATTCAAATATATTCCATTTTTTTAATAAAGATTAAGAATACAGCTTTACAAACTGAACTTACTTTGAAAGAAAATTGTCACTTTCTGAATTAATTTTAGAAATTAAATTTTAGTCAAAAGACGTTGAATATTTCTTGATGTGTTCTGCGCATTGACCTTTTAAAATATCAAGTAGTACATTTCTCTATTTCGATATAATATAAAAAGACCTTTTTCTTGGCACAGTTGATTCATTGGGGCAAATACAACATTTTGGTACTTTAATTTTTAATAAGAGTTTCATTTAATATGAAGCTAGTACAATTTAACTCGGTAATATGTCTGTTTTTAATTTTTAATATCTTAATATCGATTTCGAAGTGTTTGATAATAAATCAGTAAAACTCTTAATAACACTGTATGATTCTGTCATTCATTCATATACATATTAAGGGGACGGAAAAGTAAAGTCGCTTCGGCGAATTAAATATTCGTAAGTCATAAGAACCAATTCATTTTTTTTCAATCCATTTCGATTCATTTTCTAAACCAACAATCATACTCTCAAAAAAAAAAATGCTGCTACCACTGGAAAAAAATTGCATACAGTTGAGCAAGTTGGCATATTATAGTCAGAACTGAAAACAGGACTGAAAACAGCAAAAAATCTTTAAGGAAAACCATTTTAATTAATCGGAAATTCGGAGATGTGTGTGTTAAAAAAAGATACTATTATTTTAAATTATAAACTAATCCGGACCATNACACACACATCTCCGAATTTCCGATTAATTAAAATGGTTTTCCTTAAAGATTTTTTGCTGTTTTCAGTCTTGTTTTCAGTTAATATAAGATAAATATACTTAAATTATATTTCAATCTAAAACTAAACATTTTTAAAATTTGGATGGAAATATATAGTTTGCTGCTTTGAATCTATAGAAATGAGTTGGTTTATTCTCAACCGATTTCAAAATTAGTTACGAGGCTCATTAATGAATGACATTTTTAACAGATTATTTATAATTATGCATTTTATTATACATTACTTTTTTATTATACATACAGATTATTATACATTTGTGTTTTTTCAAATATATTAATAATATAAGTGAAATATATTTAAATTATATTTCAATCTAAACATAAACATTTCCAAAATTTAGATAGAAATATGTAGTTGGTTGCTTTGAATCGATAGAAATGAGTTGGTTCATTCTCAACCGATTTCAAAATTAGTTACGAGGCTGATTAATCGATGCAATTTTTAACAGATTATTCATAAAACATTTAACCACTATTTGCAGAAATAACAGAAAGAAATCTAAGGACAAAATAAAGAGATGTTAACATTCTGCAACATAACACGTCTGTTAACCTAAACATCTGCTGACATATGACATGCTGCAATTATTATTATTTTTCAGGCTTCATTACTGATCATCCCCAACTTTTTACAAAACTTGGTGAGAATAAAAACAATTTGTTTCCCAAGTAGATCCCAGCTTAACATAACTATCTTTTCTCCCCTTTCTTTCTTTAGTTGATTTTTAAGAATCTTTGGCCATTTTTGGGACACTGGGTAAAATGACAATACTGTTAATAGGCAAGTCTTTTAGTTCTTTCGAGTTGAACAATCGTATTTACTTATTGTTAATATTCGTCAATTAAAGAACTGCATTTGAAAACATGAAAATTGGAAAAACCAAGCATTAGAAATCGAATCTTCAACTATCAATGATTCTTTTGTCACAGTTTAGTTGCTGTAAGAGCTTCTAATCGATATTGATTAAATCCTTTTAATCTTCTTAGATTGAACTTCATGTTTCATCTGTTATTAAAATATCTGTTATTAGAAATATCTGTTATCAAAAATAATTGAGCTATGAACACTGAAGTAGAGATGCAAGAAGGTGCGAAATAATCATATGAAAACAAAAAGTATTTTAACCGCCAAAAATGGCATACTTTTTGCAAACCCTTCAGAACGGAATAACTCGTAAAATATATACTATTAAAAGCATACAATATATTTGAATTCAACTCACATATTATGATATGGCTAACGGCCAAAGAATAGAACAATACCTTTTTTGATGTAGCATCTGTTAAGAGTAAAAAGCAAACGATATTTTAGTGGATTAGAAAGAGCGCTAAAGTATTATGGGCTCCATCTTGAGCAGACGATTCTCGAAAGAATGCGTTGAAAACTCGTTGCAAATATCCCCAGAGAGAGGCTATTTTTCGATGGAGAAAGATTGAAAAATAAGAAGATTAAGGAAAAAGAAATTTAAACTAGTACTTATTCGGCTAGTTCTGTGTTTGTTTTTTAGTCCAAGAAATGAAAAAAAACCTACAATGCTTTTTCTCGAAGAAATAAAATTTTATAAGTATTACTTAGAGTTATTTTTTTTAAATGTTCATACATAGTTTTAGAAAATGTATATGTGGAATTTAAGGAATAGAATAAGTATTATCATTTCTTAACAATGAGAAATATGCAATTTAAATCTGTTAAATTTCACCTGCTTTGTTTCCTCTACTTTTTCATGTTAAAATCAAATCGATACACTTTCAGAAGTTTTATTTTTGATGACTCAGCAATCTTAAAATTATGACTCGTAATCTTTAACAATACTTTCCTGGATTATCTAGATATTTTAGACTAGATATGAACTCTCAAATATTTCATAATACAGTTCCTTGACTCATTTGTCCATTTTTAGTACATTCTGGAAATTTTTTTTATCTGGTTTTGAAACTGCTTCCGCTATTACAGGATGGAGCAGAGGTCTCTCGCTACTCAAGTAGACTTTTCAGGTTCGAAAATTGATGATAACTGAAAACTCATTTGCTTATACTTCTTTTAGTTTTATATTTTATTTTCTAATCAGATGGAACTGGCATCGAATATGGTGTCTAATTCTTTCAACGAAAATCGTATCCTCAACCAAATACAAATACTAATTTCCTGAATTTTACAAAATTTTAGCTCGGAGTATTTTCCGGGAGATGGTTTTGTTGAAAACATAGGTAATTTTGAAGTAATTTATTGAAAATACTATGCATTTCGTCATTCAAACAGTTTTTAACTGCTTATAATTGAATACTATGGTGGAAATAACTCAAAATGCGCAATTTACACTAAAGATGTACGTTATAAAATGTTTGTATTTATTTTTTTATCGCAGCACATTGCAATATATATTCTTATTTTAATAAAATTTGACTTATTTTTGACATATTATCGTTTAGTTGGCAAATAAATGACTAAATGCTATTTATTTCATAGTATCTGAACTTTTTGCGCTTTTTTTTATAAAAGAATAACTAAAGAATTAAAGAAAGAAGTATTATAGCAAGATATCAACAGAAATAATAAAATACTAGCGTTGACATTGTTGTTACGATGAAAGAGAACGATAAATTGAGTGAGCAAGATCAAATCGGACAGAAAGTGCAATTTTACGAACTTAACTCTTGAAAGTAAGCTATTGCTCAAGAAAAAAAAACGTATGTTACGAGAGCTACATTCACTGTTTCAACTCTAAATCTTGTCTAACATCAAAGTTATTAGGTGTTAAACTACTTAGAAAACTAACTTAGATTAAAGATTTTTTAAATGTTTCTAGTTCTGATAACAATTTGTTTCTATTTTTTAAACGAAGATTGTTAACTAAAGTCACTGATTTGAATTTTTTTTTGCAATATTTATCAATTAAATGACATTTACAGTGCTAAAAATACAGTTACGTTGCTAAAAACATGTGTGCAAAGTAAATTTTATCATTATGTAATTTTTAATATTTCTGAAATGTTATTTCACTATCGCCTGTGATACTAGTTGGCCTGTAGAATTCCTATTTTGCTCAGTTAAATTAGCAATTTAAATTACTATTAATTTAAGTTAGTATTACTATCAATTTAAATTAATTTATTATGGCTGACTATTATGGCACTATGGCTGACTTGAATCGTTAGCAATATCCTCGGAGCTTTCATTGTGTCTCTGAAAGCGAGACACTTGATTTGCAGCTATTGACTTTTGGGCTATACAACTTCTCAGCAAGCCGCGGTGGCACGGATAGAGCATTTGCCTCTCAATGTTCTGGTACAGGTTCGAATCCAAGCGGTGACTGATTGATACGAATACTGCGCACGGCTCGTACTGACCACAGAGCTGACGTAAAATGCCGTAATGGTAGACGGATCATGCGCTAAGATCCTTTTGTCATCGGACTAACAGTGGGAGGCTTAAGTGACTTTTCTCTCCTTAACTCAAAAGAGGGTTAGTTCCATAAAAAAGTTCTCCACGAAGGCTAGTCTGTCCCAATACTTGATCCGGAAGCTCCCTTGTCTTCTGGGTAGGGCTTAAAATTACAAGGCCACGGATTTGAACATTGAAAGTTGTAAACTCAGAAGTGGGTCGGCTGTTCAACACCGGTTATAAAATAAAATAAAATAAAATTAAAAAAATAAAATAAAATAAAATAACCTCTGAGTGATTTAATTTTTTCAAGTTCGAAAACTTCTCAACCAAAAATCTCCCGCGTAATTTTCCCGCCTACTTTTTTGTTTCAATTAAAATTTTTTTTGGTTCAGAGATGCTGATGATAACACCGCAGTATAACTGATTCCAAGTATAACTGATTCACAGTATAACTGATTCGCAGTATAACTGATACCATGTTCCCTCATCCATTCAGACGATATTACACAATATCCAGATCAGAATAGTGAATTAGTGTTCCGTTCCAGTTTTTCACTTTAATTCATACCACCACCTATTTAAAATAAATAATGTGAGCACTGAGAACGGTAAGAGCCATAAGACTTTTTTCAGAGTCATCATCCTGCCTTGGAAAATCTGGAAAGTGATTCCGAAAATTATTATTATTATTATGCTTAATTTTAGCTGTTAACTTCTACACTAAGTAACTCTCAGCTGATTCATCATTTTTTTTAGATAACAGTGGGACTCATTCCCATGAATCTTTTATCTCTTTTTAATAATTTGTTTCGGGTCCGGCATAGTTCAAAACACTATATATTATCACTACCTTGTACCCTAATGTCGTTTTTTTGCGACCATAATATCATTTTTCAGTTTTTACTTTATTGATTGAAAGAATTTTGCAAGATTTAATAAAGACCCAACAGGCTATGATAATTGCAAATAGACAACAATTGAACGACTTAATAATTTAAATAGCAATTGTATCTCACCAGAGACATAAAGGTTCTAAAAAATTTGTCATAAGATTTATTTTCTGAAAATTTTGGCATAATATTGATTTTAACGAAATAGTTTTTACTTAATTGAAATAATTTTGCATGGTTCAATAAAAACCCAAGAAACTATGGTAATTGCAAATATAGAACAGTTAAATGACTTAATAATTTAAATAACAGTTTTATCTTACCAGACAGATAAAGGTTCTAAAAAATTTGGATAAGTAAATATTTCTGAAGAAGAAGAGAATTTGTTGTGTTTTAAAGTTTTCAAATGTAGGTTTCAATGGCACTGATAAATACAGGGTGTCCAAAAATATTTGATAAAAAATGAAGAAAAAAAAATGTGTGACCGGCTCTGCTTAGGTTAATAAATAGTTGCTGCTAACTTAATATATAGTCAAAAGGTGACGGCGTTGATGAAGAAAGCTATAAAGCAATGTTTTATGTTTGCCTTCTGCTTTCCAACTTGCACACCTGTCAGTTAATTTTCTTTAGACTAAGAAGTGCTGTTGATAAAAATAGTAGTTTTTCCGGAAACATTCTCTAGATTCTGTCCATCTAGCGCCAAGACATGTGATGACTCAGGGGATAGAGCGTTTACCTTCAAATAAGTTGAACCGGGTTCGAATCCCGGCGATGGCTGGTCGATATAAATTCCGCATCTGGCTTGCACCGACCACAATGCTGACGTAAAATATCCTCAGTGGTAGACGGATCATGGGTTAGAGTCCCCTTACCATTAGGCTAACCGTGGGAGGTTTTCGTGGTTTCCTTCGCCATATAACGCAAATGCTGGTTAGTTCTATCAAAAAAATCCTCCACGAAGGCAAATTTCTCCCAGTACTCGATCTAGGAGATCCCTCGTTGTCTGGATTGAGTCCCAAATTGCAAGGCTGTGTAGTAGTAGTAAACCCAAAATTTGGGTTGGTTGTTCAGCGACGATTATTTATAGAAGAGTCACCAGCGTCCTTTGTGGAACATTTTGTAACTAATCTGGAAATTTGATGAAAAAATAAATGGTTTTAGGCTGAATGCTGCAAACTGTAGTACATTTCATTTTCTTTTCCCGTTATTTTTTTTTCTCCAAATCATCGGTTATTCTATATGAACCTCATATCTACCAGTAATTCAGCATAGCATAATATTATTGATTTTATTCATCCTAACTGTATATTTAGACAAAATTTTCTAAATGTATACTTTTGCTTTGAATAAAAATAATACATAACTTGGATATTTCTGTAGTGCTGTTTTAAACTATTTAAATAACCTTTTTTAATTTCGAAGTACTATAGTTGAATTGTATTTGATTTTTTTGCATCCTAATAATAATATCAATAGCAAAAAGTTTTTTTGCGTACAAAGTACACTTTAGCTACATGTTTTATTTATATCTCCCCCTGGTTTGTTTGAACTCTAGCAACAGTTAGGTATTGGATTGTTAGGGATAAAATTATAAGAAATTTTTTGCCTATCCAGCATAAAAACTTTTTACAATTGTATTCCATCTAGTGATCCATTTTTATTATTTACTGATTTCACCAAAGATTGAAATTAATTCCCATTTAATGATACTATTCGCCTAGCTGATTCCACAGAAATTCTTTTCCGTCGACAGCTTGATGTTTCCTCTAAAAATAGGGAAAAAAAAGTTTGAATCAGGAGCCATTTGTCATTTTCGAAACTAAATATGACGTCGACAGCCAAGAATCAATACTTCGGATATTGGTAGATGTCAGACTATGTCTATGATAAATTTAGCCATATCGGGATCCGAGAAATTTCCTGAACTATTTTTGAGAACTGTTTTCTAACTTTTAGCCTAGGAATTTGGTAGCTTTTTAAATATTCATAAATTTTATCTCTTCCTTTCATGTAGTTAAGCAGCAGAGTTTTAAAATAGTTAACTGAAAGATTTTTCATGACATAGAAAAGGTTCCCTTAGGACGGAATTCGAATTGACTTCCTTCCGAATTGATAAATGCAAACCTTATATATGTCACAAGTTCTGGTTCCTTAAAAGAATATTTCTTATTTTATTTTGCAAATTGAAATATCTCCTACTAACACTAGTTACAAAATTTCAAATTTTGAGATTAAAAAATTTTTCTCCCAATTTCCGCCATGAAAATTACGGAGCGTCAATTTCGTTAACAGCGGCGTGGTAGTGGCAACACTCTCAGAAATATAACTCTCACTTTTGACGATTCAGCAATTCCTGAGCTGCATTTCGTTGATTTTGAGAATCATTTCGCCACAAAAATCACACATGAACTAACTCATGCGAACTCTAAAATAAATGACGAAAATGTTACCTCAACTGGAAACCTCATCGTAATGATATGTGGGTGATTGTTCACTAGAATAAGGAGACTAGACGACCGAAAATAAAGACCGAATATTTCGACCTGGTTGTATGGTGGTTAAGGAGGCCTCGTACTAGAAGGATCTCGGATTCGAAACCCGCAACGGGTATGGGTGTAATTTATCTCTCTATTCCATCTATCCGTTTCGTGCTGTTGGAGTGACATTGATCCAATTGTATGGCGTCCACGATAAAGTGATTATTATAAAAATTAGTGCACTAGACACTACGAGTTTCTTGTGGGGGGGATAGAATGATGAAATATTTCTTTTATTTTGACGAAATTTTTTCCTTGAAGAAGTGATGAGGATTATTTCGTCACTTTGACGAAATTTTGCTCTAAACACATAACCGGAAACGGCTTTGTCAAAACAAAGAACGAAAGTTTCGTGATACTTGAGTATCCATTTATTTTACAGTGAATAGTCAGCACTGAGCACAACGCCATCTTTTTTTCCAAAAAAACTAGCTGTCATCTATCCGAAGCTGGGAAGGCTTCAAGTCGCCACTCAGGATCGAACCCAAGTTCATTTCAATGACAGCTTAATACCTTTAACCTCTGATATCAACTCGATACCATTGTTTTTAAGGCTTAATTTTTGTTTTTTAAAAAGTTTCAAAAAGAACAATTTTAAAAACCTGCAGCAGGATTTCAAAAAATACATTTGTATGAACAAAGTAAAGCAAAAATATTCAAAAATATTAATTAGTAAAGTTTAATTAAATCAATATTTTAATAAGGAAATTTTTAATTTAAAAGACTTAAATATTTCTAAAATTTTATTAAAAGTCATTTTAAGACATAAACTTTTACATTTAAAATTCATTAACTAGTTTCAATTAAATATATTTAAATGAATAAAATGAAACAAAATATATTCCAAAATATTAATTACTTCTTCAATAAATAAGATAATTTTGTTCTTATAAATCTCCGTAAGGGAATGAGGAAGAAGTAGATTGTCTGAAAAGGGCTTTTAAGAACAGAATGAAAAGAAAAATATAGCTGATGAGAAAATTAAAATCAGATCAAATATTTAATATTGCTTGTAAAATACACGAAATTAAAGAACGTTAGTTTAAGTACGATTAATCAACAGTTAATATGTTATTTAATCTGTGGAGAATTCTACTAAAAGTGTTATTATTTAGTCTGACTATAATTTTTGAAAACTTGATATTATTGGAAAAATTAGCATACTTTTACAATTGACAAATGTGAATTCGGAAAAAATAATATTTGAAAATGTAGTAAATGCGAAATAACTGATATAGTATTTTTTGACAGGAAAGTCTTATTTCTTAGCTAATATTAGATGAAAGACTCCGAAAATAGTAGTTTTACTAGTCATTACTAGCTGTTATTCATTAATGGAAAAATAAATTAAAAATTGTCAGTTAAATTAGCCATTTTATAAATTAGGAAATTCTTGCTGAAATTTATTTATCTGTTTTAAATATTATAATTTTTTTTCTTAATTTTCGAATTCTTCAATTATAAATGAGTATATATGTAAATAAATAATAATAATATATGTAAATTTAAAATTAAAAACAATTAAAAATTATTCTTTCAAAAAGAAATATCATAAAAAAGGTAGAGGTAAACAATAATTATAGTCGAAATCAGTGATCTAATAAAAAGCATCATAATATTTATAGGTTTTGTAAAAACATTGTAACTTTTAGATGCTAGAAGTTTTTTATTTTTATTTATGCGAGTTAACCATGACACAGAATATAGATAGAAAATGGCCTAGAAATAATTTTCCAACGAACTTATTTATTAGGGGGATCGGAAAGTAATGTCGTTTCGATGCATTTGATATTTGGTATCAAGATTTTATTCTTAATCAATAACGTATTCACCCTCGTTAGCAACATCCTTTCAATACCGGATTGAATATGAATTGAAATGGATTGAAAAAAATTAATTGGTTTTTAAGACTAGCGAATATTTTATGCGCCAAAATGACATAACTTTCCGGTCCCCGTAATATTTTATTAGTTTTATTGGAACTTTTTCAATTCTTGCTTTCTGATGTAAAACATATGTCTTTCAAATAATAATAACGTAATTACCCGCAATATTTGGATTCGTTTAAGGCAACATTTTGTATTTAGTCTTCTGATTTTTTGTACTTTTGTTCATTTTTCTAATAAAATGTGTTTAAGGCGTCCAAAAGCTTGTTTTTGTATCTGATAATAAGTTCTCACTAGTTACATTTAATTTCGATTGTTAAATATTGTACATTTTAAAAACCATATTAGGTGAGACAACGTTGCTCCCACAGTAAGGACAAATAGCACAAAGAATGAAAGAACATCCATGCCTTGCTCGGGATTTTAACCCAGAATCTTTCTGATGCAAAGCCAGTTCCTTGACCTCTAAACAAGACGGTGGGCTTTATATTAAAATCCAATCTTTAAAAAAAATTCTTTTGAATTCTTTAGCAGTGTTGAATATTTTTTCTCATTAATTCAAATTGTAGCAATGTTTTAAAAATTTTTTTTTCGAAATTTACTGACGACTGCGTTAAATACTTTTTCTCATCATTCATATTGCCGCATGTTGGATAACCATACTCATTGTAACTAACGGCAGCTAACGACTAACGACAATGATGTTAGTAATGAATCAAAAAACAACAGCTCAAAAAACAAGGTGCTAATGTTTTTACAATGAGCTTATGATTACAATTCAAACAAAATAATATCAAGCTTATAAATCTTTTATAAAAATATAGGTTTTTAACTACCCAAGAAAAAGTAATATGAATAAATATATTTCAAATTTTAAAGATGGATACATAAGATGTTTTTAATACTATAACATTATTTAATGAGTTTTTTTTAGCTCTGGCTTACACAAACTGAAGCTTGCTCTATTAGTAACCTTTTGAATTTTCGAACAATCAAAAATTCTATTTTCTCGGTTCAATAAATTTGAGTGCGTAAACCCGAAGCTCTTAAAATCTTCTCCAAACTCTTTTATATTCAGTAATAAAAGCAACCTATAAAACTCCGTAAGTATTAAAATATTTCAATGAACTATTGCTAAAAAAGTATTTATCATTCTTCATAATAAAAAAGGCACCATTAAACGAAAGTGTGAAAGCAATTTAATAAATAAACACGAGGCCGATGGAAGAAAGGCCTGGAGAATACCGAATAAAGCTGTTCCGTCAATGTCAACAAACATTTTACTGTAACAGCCTATAATGAACATCGTATGAAAAGAACACCCTATACTTTTAGAGGCGAAAAAAAAGAGTAATAAAATCGATCCTCTAATATCGCTATCTTTATCCGTACTTCAGAGGGAAAAAAAGAATTGTTGACTTTTTTCATTCCTTAATTATCGATCCGATAAGTGAGTTATCAGAAACACGAGATGCAAAAAACTCCTGATAAAAAAAAAAGAGAAAGATTTTTTTCTTTGTAGGTATATATCTTACTGGTTTCGCTTGAAGATAATTTTGAGTGGTTGTATATTAATAAAGAAAATGTTGCATATGTTAAAGGATTAAATAAGTATGTGTGAATATACGTGCTTGTCTGATCAACCATGTGTGCCTGTCAAATGTTTGTGCGCGATGGCTTTTAAAATAAATAAAATTTCTGCGCTAAGGAAAGATGAACAGCGTTCCTTAATTTTTGATCCCATAAATAGAGTTATTATGGGTAATAGGAGATGGAAGAAACATTGATAAAAAGAAATGAATGTATTTCGTTGAAAGAAAGTTATGTCTTTCTATTTTTGCATTAAAAAAAAGTATGGTGAAAACTACCAAAATATGGTAAAGTTTACCATGTGTTTTGATGAATGGAAACACCGAAAAACCTCGGTTATTTTTATTGAAGAGCTTTGGTAATGAATTTGATAAAAATGGCAATAAGATATGATTTTGTAGTATGTGATAAAATGTGGTAAAATTTTGTAACTTTATCATGATATCTTAGAGCATGGCACAAAAACCATTTATTCAGTTAAATGTACTTTTCAGTTTCGTATTTTCTACTAACTGTGCGGTAATACGAACTATAATTTTAAAAATGAGAATTTTCGGCAAACTGTTTGCAACGAACGTAAAAATTACTAAATGAATGGTTTATTCACTGTATGCTTTTGTTTTATTAACCAATTGTTTTGCCGAAAGTGTCATTACTATACAATAGGGTAATTTAATACGATTTTTTTCCGAGAAGATAATTTTTGAATGCTTGAATATTAATAAATAGACATGTTTAGAATGTTATAAGATTGAATCAGATTTTATAAAATTGTTTCGTAATTATTTCTTACGTCTCGTAATCAATTTGTCTCGTAATTATTTAATATGTTGTTTTTTAAATTACGCATTAAGAGTTACAAATTAATGTTTTAGTGACAGAAAAGCAAAACCGCTATCAAATTCTAACGTGTCAGAACTGTGGAAATTGAAACTGAAACGGTCAAAACCTGATTGATTGCTAGAGGACGAAAATAGTTGAAATATGATTATTCAAAACAAGTCTTAGTTTCAATTGATAATCAAAATGAGGTTTTATTTTTTTATTCCGTTTTCCCCACTCAACAGGTTTTAATAGGGTTCCAGCTAACTTATTTTGCGAACCCTAGTATTTATGTTTTTGCATGATTTTATTTTTGAAAATGATTTTTGAAACATGTCTTAAGGGCAGTGGTATGGAGAAACAATGTAAGGATTTGTCTAATCAACAATTAGTTTCTGTTAAATGATATGGGAAATATGGTAAATTTTGTCCTAAAAAATTAAAGAAGCTAATTTATGATAATTGAAAATAAACAACAAATGAACACAACAGGCGAGTATTTTTCTTTCGTTCATTTTACTTCACTTATTTCCGAGTATTTTTAATAGCGTATTATGATTTTTGCTTTATGTGTGTCGTGTTGTTTCGCGTATTTTGTGTGTTTTTACTTTAATGTTGGTTTCTTCTAGTAGAACTCGTTATAAGTGCTCTGAAAACTTATCTCCAATGTTGAGAGTTTTTGTTAGTCAAAGCTGGTAGAGCAATNACTTATTTCCGAGTATTTTTTAATAACGTATTATGATTTTTGCTTCATGTGTGTCGTGTTGTTTCGCGTATTTTGTGTGTTTTTACTTTAATGTTGGTTTCTTCTAGTAGAACTCGTTATAAGTGCTCTGAAAACTTATCTCCAATGTTGAGAGTTTTTGTTAGTCAAAGCTGGTAGAGCAATTTTTATTATCCATATAGGGCGTGGGAAACCCTAATGGTTATTTTGACCTATTTTTAAAAACTCTTAAAGTAAAGCTTGCCAATACATTATCATTTAAGCATACCTTTCAGAGAAATTAAGTTCAAACTGAATATTTAGTAATTAATGCATGAATATTAATGTAACCCATTTAACGCATTTTCTAAAATGATAAAAAAAAGTATGATTTATTACTTTTTTTCATCTGAGTGCTTAGAACAACGCCTTGAAGTAAAAAAAATCGTCCTGAATAACGATTGATTTAATTACGACATTGAAACGCATTTTTTCTAAATAAATATGCCTTTTTTGTTGTTGTTGGAAATAAAGTGCCGATAGTTTGCTCAGAATTGCGATCGAAAGTTCGGACTCCTTAATGTTAATTTTACTTTTTGCGTATTTCGTCATAACTTGGAAACTTTTCTTATCGAATGAAAAAAAATTTTGCGCTGAATTATAAAATTTGTTTTTCCTAGGTAAATTCCATCCAAAAAATATTTTTAATAATCATTTATTATTTTATTTAATAGTACTAATAAATTAAATTTTAAGATATACAAACTTTTACATCATTTTTAAGAATGCAATTTCATGTGACACAGCAAAAAAATTTGAACAAAATTCGTCAAATAGCTCTTGAGAAATTAAATTTTAAATATTCGACCTTTTTGGTAATCAGAAACTATTCGACCAATTTTATTCAAAAAAAATTTTTTGTCATACAAAATTAACTTTGTAAAACTTGTTTTAAAAATTCAAATTTAATTATAATTTAATTTGAATATTATCTTAATAAATTTAATTATTTTGACTAATGATTTAAATTATTATTTAATTAGAAATATTTACTTCACAGTTGAGTTAATGATACATGTAAATAAACAAGCGAAGCAGTAAATAAGAACATCATATCGTAAAAAAAACATCGAATTCTAAAGAAACATCATAGGCTAATGAAACATCACAAACTAAAAAAACATATTAAACGAAAATCAAACACTAAATTAAATACCTAAGTGAAACCTATGCTTAACACAATACATAACAATATAAACATGTTTAATATGTACAATGTAAACATATTACATTTAATATAAATGTAATATGAAAGGAATATATCGAATGCTATAGAAACACAAAAAAGGTTTGTTATATTTACTATAAAAGATATATAAATTCATTTAATTTCACAGACTAAATAAAAAATACAAGATGAGCATAGAATACTTAAGAGGTCTAGAAATATTGAGATATTTAATATTAAAGTTGTATTTGATAAAGACAAGAACTAAATAAATTGCAAACGTATTTATAATTATGATAATACCCCTTTGAATAGAATATCTCAATTTAGGGAGTTCAAATAGTCAATAAAAGTAATTTTTTTAAAAGAAAAAAAAGCACCTTGAGTAACTTTTAACATTTACAATGCTGCGTATATTTCCTACAGTTTCAAATAATAGAAAAATAACTAAAAGTAAATAATTTACATTTCAATGTAAGTTCCATGTGAAAAAAGTAGCTAATTTAAATCTTTTAAGGGATAATGAAAATAATGAGACTTCTAATTTGCATGCAAAATCTATTCTCCCAGAATAAAACTTTGCATTGTTTGGTGGTACTTATTTCCTTCTTACAAGAAGGAAATACTTCTTTCTCATTAAGCGTAAATAAATCAGGAAACAAAGAAAAACATTTTCTCGATAAAATATCTCCAGTCATAAAATACTATCTTTACCCATCTTTCTACTGCATTTTGTTCTATTGTGTTCTCACAATTGTTTCTGTTTGCTATCTTACATCTTAGGCATAAAAATCGTTAAAAGTTTTTCTCTTTCTATTTTGGAACAAATAGATAATACTTTTTTTTTTACCAAAGAGCTAGGTTTATTGTCTTATATCATTACCAGAATTTTTAAAAAAATACTTTTTGTTTAACTTAAGGATTAAAAATGTTTAGTGACTTATTCCTCTGTTTTTTTTTAAAAATGTCAAAAACTTATATTTATTAGAATCATAAATAAAATTCTCAGCCCTCTGGTGTTTTAAGTTATACTTGTTTATTCTACAATTTGGTTCATAAGAGTGTTTTTTTTTAGTGATGAAGTTGAAGCTCGCAAAAAAGAATAATTCTTAGAAATTCGTACGATTAATTCATTTCAGTGTTTTTAAAAAAAATTGGTGAAGTTTAGAAGTGTAAGCTGTAAGCAAGAAACAATAACATTATTATTATTTAGAAGTGTGGACAGTCTATTAAAATTATACGAATAAATTAGCGAATTTCAGTTGTATAAACTTGCTATAAAGAAAAATATTTTGAATTGTGTACAGTGAGAAAATAAAAAAAGGGAACACGCTTAATAACATTTGTTATAATATGATTGAGTTCTTATGTATTATGAGTAAATTTCAAAAGCTCGAGGACATAACTCTATTTAAGTAATTACGATAATTACGACTCTAATGGTAATTAACCACAAAGACGATATTTTAAGTTATAAAATCACACTAAAAAGTATGGTCAAAGCTACCAGTATTGTAACGATTTACCGTGTTTTGGAAAACCAAAAAGCTCGTTAGTTTTTATCGAAGATTTAGTAATGATTTTGGTAAAATTAACAATACAATTTGCTCTTATAATGAAAAATTTGGTAAATGTGGTAAAATTTGTTGATTTTATCTAAATACCTTAGAGATGACATTAAATACCATTTGATTGGTTAAACTTACATTCCAGTTCTGTATTTTTTTACTAAAGATCTGGCAATAAGAACTAAAATTTTGTAACCAGAATATCCAGTTAATTATGTGAAAATTACCAAATGATAATATTTTAATGCCGTATATGTCAGTTTTATTAACCAGATTTACGTTTTTTTCTTCTTACCATACAGCACGGTACTTTACCGGAATTATTTTCTCCATGCAGATGCAAAAACGTTCTTTTTCTGAGTAAGCACACTTTTTTTGATCGGATTCAGATCCTCAAAGTAGGGAGGGGGTAGCGGTAGCTGATAACTTACTTTATATTTTATTTTATAACCGTTGTTGAACAACCGAAAAAGTTTTTGGGCTTTACGACTACTAATGTTCAACTACGTAGCCTTGTAATTTTGAACCTAATCCAGAACACAAAGGAACTCCTTGAGCAAGTATTAGGAGAAATTGTCCTTCATGGAAGACTTTTTTATGGAACTAACCCGCATTTGCGTTAAATGGAGAGGAAGACCACGAGAACCTCCCACTGTTAGTATGACAGCAAGGAAAGACAGGATCCGTTTTCTACTGAGGATATTTCACGTCAGCACTGTGGTCGATGCAAGCCGAATGTGGAATTCGTATCGACCAGCCATCGTTGGGATTCGAACATAGTTCACCGCATTGGAAGGCAAAAGCTCTACCCACTGAACCATTGCGACTCTAGCTGATATCTAGAATATATGGTCCCAATAGTTTTGGCGGGGAAGCGGTTATCAGTTTGGTTCTCTAAATGTAAATTTTACTTTTTGCGTATTTCTCAAGATCTCGAGAATTTTTTTAGCAATTTGAAAAATTTTATAATGAGTTCTCAGGAAGAAGCCTGCCAAGAATTTTTTTTTTTAATATTCAAAAGTGTATACAGCAAGTTCATTGAAATTATTCGAAAAAAAAAGAAACACCGCTAGTTTCAGTAGTTTAAGCTTGTCATAAAGAAAAATATTGACAATATATTCATTAAAGTTATTTAAAAAAACGTAGTAAAGTTCTTTATTTTAAGCTAGACAAAAATAAAAAGTGAAACAAATGCTTGCATAAGTTTATAAAATGAAAAGAAACTGACGAGGCTTAGAAATCCTAGTTTGACAAAAGAAAAAATATTTAGATACACTGCTAAAAATTTCTCGTAAAAAATGGTAAATAAAATCTAATTTCTCGTAAAAAAATCCGAATCTAATGAATACTTTTAATTTTAATTTTTCATTAATACAACTTTTGACAAAAAGTGACGTTTCAGTTATTTAAATTCAATGTGGTATAAGTCTATTGGTAAATGAAAAAAGTTTTTATAGAGTACTAGTAGTCGATATTAATCCCTAAGAAATTTTTTTTAAAATATGATATGCAATTATTGTAATGTATATACGGACACTTTGTTAATTCGTTAATCGTAATGAAATGAACAATTTAATTTATTTCCAAATAAATAAAGAAAAGAAAAACTAAAAAAAAATTTTTTAAAAAATAGAAAACAATGAAAAAAATAAATAAATATAAAGACAGAAACTATAATTTGAAAATAATAAGCTAAGGAATACAGTTTGCGTGGCTCAACGAGAAGCAATGAATGAGAAGTAGTTTTTTTCGTTAGCGAGACTTATATTCGTTAGCGATATTTATATTCGTTAGCGAGACATATATTCGTTAGCGAGACTTATATTCGTTAGCGAGATTTATATTCGTTAGCGGTACTTATATTCGTTAGCGAGACTTATATTCGTTAGCGAGACTTACTTTCTTTAGCGAGACTTATATTCGTTAGCGAGATTTATATTCGTTAGTGGTACTTATAT
Organism: Parasteatoda tepidariorum; assembly: GCF_043381705.1. Lineage (NCBI taxonomy): Eukaryota > Metazoa > Arthropoda > Arachnida > Araneae > Theridiidae > Parasteatoda > Parasteatoda tepidariorum. The sequence continues at coordinate 54,103,707 of NC_092213.1, read as the reverse complement.
TCGTTAGCGATACTTATATTCGTTAGCGATACTTATATTCGTTAGCGAGACTTATATTCGTAAGCGAGATTTATATTCGTTAGCGGTACTTATATTCGTTAGCGAGACTTATATTCGTTAGCGAGACTTATATTCGTTAGCGAGACTTATATTCGTTAGAGAAACGTTATTATTATTACAGTTCAAATAGAAAACGGCTTTTCTATGTTGCGCAAAAAGGAAAAAAAAAAAAAAACGGACCACCATGAATAACGTTTGATCTAACGATCGGATCTTCACGTTTTAGGACTCGATCTTAATGGTTCGATGTGGTGACCTCAAATATGCTAGCTAGTTAGTGTAGATGATGTTAAAATACGAAATCAGACACAAAAACATATTTTCTCAGAATAGACGTACTCTTTTTTTTCCCCGATGGATTTGGATTTCTAACCCCCAAAAAATAGGGGTAGTCGCAATCTGAGAAATATGGTCCCCATAGTTTGATCAGGTGAGTGATCCGAAGAGTGGACCTCTTAATGTTAATTTTACTTTTTGCGTATTTCGCCATATTTCTTCACAACTTTTTAAGTGAATTGAAACATTTTTACACACGATTATAAAATTCGTTTATCTAAAGATAATTCCACTCAAAAAATAAAAGTTAGTAAATAGTTATTGTTTTTTATTATTTTATTTAATAGTAGTCGAAAAATTTTTTAATTGTAAGTCATGCAATTTTTTACATCATTTTGAAATATGTAAATTTTCACGGCAAAATATAAAATTTGAGCGAGATCTGTCAAGCATTTCCTGAAAAATCGATTTTGAAAAAAGTCGTATATTAAATAATAATTTAAATATAATTTTATATATTTATGTAATAATTAGATAAATATAATATCATATATATACATAATAAATAGATAAATATTATATCCATCGATAAAACTATTGATTATTAAAATTATTTCATTGATATTGCGAATATACTTGAGTATATACTCATTAAAGAAAAAAAAAGTATGCTTTAATTATTAGATTTATATTTCTTGTTTACAATTAATTATAAAACATAATGTGGCAAAAATTGAATATAATAAAATATTTATAAATACAGCTAAGACTGTAATTCTACTCATTCAATGTGTTATAAAAATATGGATACATAAGAAACTTTTTCTTTCAAAAAATATACTTTATCCTGTCACTTTTGATGTTAAATAGATTTCTTGTTTTTTTCTTCTTCTTTTCTGCGGTGAAATTTTTCATCTTGTATTTATTTGGGGTTCATACATATTAAAGAAATACAACGTCCCGTTCATTTTTAAGTAGTGAAAATTCTTTATGTCCAAACAAATAACAAGACCGTTTCACCATGTAAAAATAAATAAACGAAGAAAAAAAATTGTAAAAATAACGATGTTGAAGTTAGGTTAAAAGTAAAAAAAAAATTCGAAACCCGTGTGTCATTCCGTTATAAAGTTCTTGTCAATCCCTCCCGAAAAAGTAAAAAAAAAAGTGACCCCCCTTTCTGTTGTCACTGTCACTATAACCGCAAGAATATTTTTTTTGTCCTCCCCCTCACTTGCTTTATACAAAACATAATAACCCAAGCGTAGCGAAACAGTTTATAGGATTGAGACAAAAATAAGGAGAAAAAATTCCAAAGAAAGGGGTGGACCTGGGAAGAAAATATAAGAAAACGATTCTGGTTTTTCTTTTCGTTCTATCCTCAAATGCGGAAATTCTTTTCTTCCATGGAAAGAGATCAAGTATTATAAAACGAAAAATGAAAATTATCGATTCGTACGTTTGACAGTATGTTTCAATATTTGTAAGAAACGAAATTCGGCGCGTATATGTTCGACGGCGCGAAATCTTGAGATATACACAAGCTGAGATGAAATAAGATTGTAAATATATCTAGAGCTCATTTTTTTTCTCTATTTTTTATTATTCTGTGATACAGCCTTCTTTGTCGTAGAACATTTTCGTCGGAGCGAACAAATTTTATTGGACGAAATTGAAAGGGAGTAAAGGTTTCTCTTGTTCGTCTGCGTGAAACTTTAAATACGACTTTTCGGTGAGAGAGGGGAATGGGCTGCGATTGGATTGCAAACAAATCCACTTTTTTTCGTGTTACAATCTTTATTTCTTTTTATCGTTTGCTTTTTGTAAATTTATGAAAAGTGTTTTCGTTCTATCGTAATCTCTTTTGCTCGATTCTCGGCAGCTAATGCGCCTATTTTTTTTATAGCAACCTGATATATCGATATAGCTTCTTAATTTTGGTGTGTCAAAACCTGTTTTATGTTCTTCAATTTTGGTACAAGTTTTCTTTCCAGGAAAGGATTACCCTTTTAGAAAATTGAAAAAGCTTTCGCCCAAGTTTTATCGAGATAAAATGCTTTCTCTAAACATTTTCGCAGACATAAATATTCTAACCTTTCTTAGAGTTCTTTAAAAAATAAATGTAAACAATAGTGTTTAAAATATTTGACCGTAAAACTTATAAGTTTGCTGATTATTATAATTTTTTAAAGGTAGTTAATTATATATGATGATAACATTTTAAGCGATTTCACCTCTTACAGAGAATGAAAAATACAAATGTTATACATCGAAAAATATATAAAACATACAGATATTCTACTTTTCTATAATTATTTCTTTTAATCGTTTTCTTTTTGTAAATTTATAAAATGTGTTTTCGTTGTAACGTAATCTCGTTTTCCTAACTTTTGGCAAAAGTGGCGTTTTTTATAGCTACATAATACGGCTATAAAGCTAACAATTTCGACGTGCGAAAATCTGTTTTACGTTCTACAATTTGGTTGCAAGTTTTCTTTCTGAAAAGGATTGTCACTTTAAAAAAATTTGAGAAATTGAATTTTAAAAAAGTCAGAAACTTAGAATTCGATTTTTCTTCAACTGTTTGACAGATAAGGATCAAATTTTGTATTTTGCCATATAGAATTATATTTTTTAAAATGATGCAAAAAATTGCATTCCTTACAATTCAAAATATTTTTGACCATTCTCAAATATTACAATAAAAAATAATAAATATTTACTGAAAGTTAATTTTTGAATGGAATTGTCTTTGGATAAACGATTTTTATAACTGTGTGCAAAATGTTTTCAATTCACTAAAAAAGTTCTCGAGATATAGCGAAATACGCAAAAAGTAAATTTAACATTAAGGGATCTAAACTATGGAGAGCTCTCTTAACCAAACTATATTGGGACCATATTCCCCGGATTGCTGTTACCTCCTATTTATTGGGGGTAAGAAATCCGAATCCGTCGAGAAAAGGTATGTTTATTCAGAGAATGTACGTTTTCCTGACTGATTTCTTAACTTAAAATAATATCGTCTGCACTTATTAATCAGCATATCCCCCCTTGAGCCATTAAGATTTAGTCCTAGAACGTGAAAAACTGATCATTCGATCAAAAGGTATTCAGGGTGGTCGGTTATTTTGGTTTTTTTAGCGCACAGTACATTAAGAAAAAGTTTTCGTTTCCCGATTCTAAGCAAAAATGTGCTTTTTTTATATCAATTCAATTTGATGGTATAGCTTCTGAATTTTGATGTATGAAAACCTATTTTAGGTTCTTTTTTGCTGCAAAGTGTCTTCCTAGGGAAGGATTGTTCCGTTAAAAAATTGAAAAAGCTTCCACTCCCGTTCTACCGAGATGATAAAACGTTTTCGATAAAAATTTCCACGATATAATTCTTATCGTTTTAAAATATTTTATGAAGTAAATGTGAACAAGTGATAAATTAATGTGAATAATAGTGTTTAGAAACATTTACAGTTTTTCCTGTTCTTTATTATTTCCTGTTATCATTTCAAATAGTTTCATATTTTGCACAAATTCAAAACACATAGGCATTAGGATAATAACAATAATTAAAATTATCTGTGACTATATAATAGTAATATACACGTAACAACATATAAATATAATTAACACTACAGGTAAAGGTTTAATAAATGCTTACATAAAAAAAATCAATAGCTTCTCTAAGAAACTTTAATCTTCTAATACCTATAATAAGTTTTTATTTGTTTATAAATTCTATGTTCATCACATAAAAACGACTTTGTTTGATATGCTTTAAATTAGTATATTATGCCACTGACCTAAAGTTATTTTCAAATATTAGGTTCAATTATTGTTTAACATAGTTAAAAATTGCTTCAATATTATTTTCGAAATAAGCCATTTCGAAAGTCAAGTTTTATTTATTATTTTACAGTTTGAAGGAATCATTAAACAAATCCCCATGTTAAATCTTTATGTTTATATTCGCTAGTTGACTGAGGTTCGGAAATTTTGAAAAAGTTCCTTATTTGGCAGCTGATTAGGTATTTTTCTCACAATTAGAGGTAAAAACACACGTATTGGTATTTGATGCTAATTAATTAGTGAACTATTTAGAGTACAATTTTCTTATAAGTTGGGGTGAAACGACTTGAGTTGATGGTCGTCAATTAGTGAACTATATAAAGAATAATTTTTCTGTAATTAGAAGTAAAATTATGTAAATTGATGGTACTCAATTGGTGAAAAATAAAGGGAATATTTTTGTGAAAATATAAATGAAATGACGGAAATTGATAGTACTCAATTGAGGAACTATATAGAGAATATTATTCTTGTAAGTACACCGAAAAAAAGTAAGGTTGATGCTACCGGAATATGGTAAAATTTGCTGTGATTCTGGTTCTATGAGAACGTAAAACATCCCGATTATTTTAACAGCAGCGCTTTTGATAATGATTTTAGTAATAGTAACAATAAAGTATGGTTTCATTACATGCGATAAAATTTGGTAAATGTGGTAAAATATGTAATTTCATCATGATACCTTAGAGAATTACATAAAAACCATTTATTCAGTTAATTTTTCTAATTGTGTGGTAATAAGAATAATTATTTTAAAAACCAGAAGTTCTGGTACCTTATGAACGGAAAAATTACACCATCAAGGGTGTAAACACCACATATTTTGGTTTTATTAACCAGAATTCTGGTTTTTGTTTTACCAGAAATGGTATTACCATACATAACTTTACCAGAGTTTCCTTCCCTGTGTAGAAGTGAAATTACGTGAACAGATGTTAGTCAATTGGTAAATAATCCAGAGGATATTTTTTCCTGCAAGTAGAAGCGAAAATACTTGAGTCTTCGTTGGTCAATGGGAAACATTCTGGAAAATATATTTCCTGTAAGTAGAACTGAAATAACTTAAATTTATGGTATACAAATATTGTAATCTCTTGAAATATAGTTGAGGAAATTCAGCAATTTTAACCATCATTTGGTTTTAGGAACTATTATAGTGTTACATTTGGCCAAACATCGTCTTGCACTCTATATTCGCCAAAAATTGACAGCTTACACTTAATGGTTTGACACTGCTAGAAAAAAAAATTGTTAAATAATAATCTATTTAATTGGTATTTTAACATATTCAAACAAAAATTTAAATTAAGCCATAAATAATATGGTAATCAAACTGTAAACTGGTAGAAAAACCATTTATTAACTGTTTTAACCTAACACGGTTAAACAACCAGAATTTCATCGCACCAACTAAGCCCACCTTATGAAGCCGTTTAGATTCTAGCAACATATTATAGCCAAAGGAGCAAATATGTCAGTTCCATAACCGACAGAACTGTGGTTCAAGTTTCAGCATTGACACCACAATATATCCTCGATACACCATATATTTTTCAATGCCCTGCACTCCCCAAATTGGGTCCTGTACTCGACAATGCCCATTATTTAATGAAAGTCTAGCTTCTTTGTCCAGTTAAATTCTCTTTTACGGTATCGAAACATGGTTAAAAAACCGTATAGTTTATGTTTTTAAACCATACTAGTTCTAAATGGCTTTAAGAACGCAAAGGTAAGTTAAATTTCTTTACCGTAAGCTTTACGGTTAATCGGATGGTAATTGCTGGATATTTTACCACAATTTAGAGTGAAAATTCTAACAGTGTTTTATTCGATTAAGAGGTAGCTACTGTAGGCATTTTACTTACACGACTGGTAAAATCTCGAGAAGACGTTATAGGGCGGGACAAAGTTTTCATGGAAAAATTCTTCTTCACCTCTTCTATTATGTTAAATTTTAAAATTTTAAGGAAAATTAAGTTCAGGTAAACATAGAATAAACTTTCAGAATTGCGAAAATTTATTGCCATTATCGAAAGATTATTTCATTGCTAAGAATTCTTAAAATGATTTGTTTTTAAAAAACATTTTGTAAGCGTTTGAATTAAGCGTTAAACTCTCTTTTTCTATAATTTAAGTTTTAAATAACTCATCAATTTGCAATAAAATATTAATCCTCAGTCCATTCCATTTTAATCCACAAATATTTGGAATAGGTTCTATCAAGAAGACACATGCAAAAAAAATTTTTTAATCCCTAAGTAGTCTTTAGTGGTTATTAATCACCTATTGCTGTTTATTCGTTAAGAAAACGTTTTCCTCAAAGTTTCGTTTTTGTAATTTGGTCAAACTTAGCACTGGAATAAATTTTCACCGTTCATTTCAAAATCTAACTGCAAATTGAAAAACTTATTCATTATACGATTACTTAAATTATTTCATTTCATTTTATGGTATCTTTTCATATATAGAATATTTTTTATGTAAATTATCTTGATTTTTTTCGAGAATTTAAATTTTTTTTTTTTAAAAATTTTCAATTCTTTCGAAAATTGGTAAATTAAAAATAAACATGAATTATTTCTAGTTAACATAAGGATGAACATTTTGCAATTTTTTTTAACTTTTTTGTAATACGAAAGACATTCCAAGCTTATTTTATGCTAAAAAGTGAGTATTAATTTCTTTAAAAATACCTATGTATGACGTGAAATAGGTATTAATAATTTTTAAGAAAAATCTGCTTAATCCAAAAGGCGAATTTCAAATCATTCATTCATATTATCAACGTAAAACTCAATGTGTGATTTTTTAAAAAAACTTCTCGTTATTCGGAAGTCATTTAAAGCTTGTTTCATGCTAAAGAGTGAGAGCCAATTTGTTTGAAAATACCCATATATATCGAGTAATATTTATTGATGATTTTAAAAAGAGTTCTTTAATTCAAAACATGCAAAATTTAAAGCATATATATCACCAACGTAAAGGAGAAACAATTTGCGAAATCTCTTTAAATTTTTGAAAATAGGAAATCATTTGAAACTTGCTTCATACTAAAAAGTGAGCATCAATTTGTTTGAAGTAATCTTAACTTAAAAATTTTTAGGAACGCCTTGTTTATTGCATCACATGCTAAGCTCAGATTACGTATAACGCAAGCATTATTTTTTACATTACAAACGCAATCATTATTATTAGAAGAGACTTTTTTTATTTTTAAATTTGTAGTAATGCAGAATTCAATTGAAAATTTCTTCCTACTAAAAAGTGAGCTTTAATTTGTTTGAAAATAATGATATCTGTCTGGAAATACTTATTGATAATATTTAAGAACAACTTCTTCAGCTCATAACAGATTAAGCTGAGTTCATACACATTGTTAACATAGAGCTGGACAATTCGAGAATTTCTTTTTATATATTTTATAATATTGAATTCATTTGAAACTTGTTCCTTATTGAAACATGAGCATCAATTTGTTTTAAATTAAACTTATCTGTCAAAAAATATTAATTTATAATTTTTAAGAACAACTTCCTTAATTTATAGCAGGCTAATCTCAGAATATATGCATGACTAGCATAGGTCTGGACACTTTGTGAGTTTTTTGAATTGTGGAAATTGCTTTATATTAAAACCTGAACATCAATTTGTTGAGAAACGTCCATATATGGTAAGATATAGTAAAGGAAATTTTTTAAGAAGGACCAGTTCAGTCTAAAACAATCTTAGTTCAGAGAATGCACATCATTGAAAAAGCTACAGGTAAATTCATAGATGAAAATCTGTAGAGCTATTATTTTTAATTTGTAATTTTGCGAAAAAAATAGTTTTCAATATTTACTTTTTGTGGAATAAAGAATTTAATTTAGATCGTTGATTATTTTTAATGGCTTTTTGAAAAATTCTTACGAAAAAAGCGTAGTCTTTTCATTCTTTAGTACGTGGCGTAACGCCTTAATTCACAGAAAGAAACTAGATGAAATGATTTACATTGAAGTTTTAAATTAGTAGCAAGAAAAAAGAAATTAATATAATTTTAGTTATATAGCAAATCAAACTTTGAATTTCTGGAGAAATATTCAATTTTCGCATATTTCAATTGAGTCTGATTTTTAAAGAATAAAATAAGATTAAAAATTTAGAGTAAGTATGATGAAAAATACCAAAATACAATAAAGAAAAATGAAAAATATCGACATAATTTCATTTATAGCTAATCAAGGTTAGAATTTACAGAGAAATATTCTATTTTCGCATATTTCAATTGGGTCTGATTTTAAAAGATTCAAGTAAGATTAAAAAATTTAGAGAAGTAAGTTGAAAAATACCAAAATACAATAAAGAAAGATGAAAAATACCGACATGATTTCATTTATAGCTAATCAAGGTTAGAATTTATAGAGAAATATTCTATTTTTCTCGAATTAAATTTAGATTTGATTCAAGAAAAATAAAATATAATTAAAAACTCTATATTACTACTAAAATTTATAAAGTAAAAAAATAAAACAAAAATCAATCATAATTTGTATTTTCCTTACAAGCTCCTAAAAATAACGATTCATTAAAAGTTAAGCTTCGAGTTTTTAATAATAGTTGTCCTTTAATACTGTAAGAATAAGATCAATTTCTAACGCCTATGTATGTCTTTAGTTTTATCTAGCAAAACCTCAAATAAATTAATAAAAAAATTCTGTTTTTAAATCATCAACTAGTTTTAATTCAACTAACAAGAAAGATAACATAACTTCAATCAAAACAAACAGAGCTTAGAATTCGGCAAAAAATGTATTTTCTTCATTTCACAGTTGATTTTGTTTTCGAATCCAAAAAATTCTTCTTGCATCAAAGTTTCTAAATTACTAATACAATTTTCAAAACAGTATCCAAATTTGCATTGCTTTTTTTTCCAAAGAACTATAACAGTCCTAAGAATAAAGTTTAGACTGAATTTAATGAAACAATTCAAAAATTGCTTAATAATTGCTCATATTTAACAAAATAAGAAATAAATTTCAATAAATTTCATTTGAATCAATCACTTACACTTAAATTAATAAATATTTCTTATGTCATGCTCTAAAATATAATGATAAAATTACCAAAATTCGCCACAATTGCCAAATTTTACCACATATAGTGAATTATGTGATAAAATTTGATATATTTTATTGTTAATTTTACTAAAATCATAATCAAGTGCTTCAATAAAAATTACCTAACAATTTGGTGTTCCCATAGAGCCAGAAAAATGGCACGTTTTACCAAATTCTGGTAGTTTTGACCATACTTTATTTCTCAGTGCAGTTGAATCAAAATTTAGAATTTGAGGTGAAAAAATATCTTCTATAGTTGAATTTTGTTTCCAACAGTTCCAAACAGTTCTCCTGAAATCAAACTTAAAGTACTAATCAATTTTAAGACCAACTACTTATTTTTTTTTCAAATAAAAAAATAAATTATTTTTGAAAAAAATTGGAAAAAAATGAAAAAATTAAAAAAAAGGAATTTTTTTTCCATACGGAATTGAAAAAAAAATCTAAAAATAATTTTACCATATTCTGGTAGTTTTGATCATATTTTTCTTGTCGGTGCAGTTTAAGCAAATAGAGTTTAGAATTTGGAAAAAAAACTTCTTTTGTTGAATTTGGTTTTAAATCCAAAAATTCTCTTAAAATCAAGGAATCTACCAGTTGCCTACTTTTTTTAAAAAGAAAAGTAAAATAATTTTTTTTGAAAAATTGGAAAAAAAATAGTTTCAAAATTATACTTTAACTAAGATAAAGCCAAAAAGTGTTCAATAAAAATTAATATTTAACAAAATAAGGATTAAATTCTCTCAATTTCTCCCTCATACACTTTTAATTTCGTCTTATCTAAAAAAAAACTAGTGTAAGACAAAGAAATTTTTTTCTCCATTTCATCAACTACTCAATGATTAAGAAGAGTATCTGAAAGCAAGGATTTAATTTAATATCCTAAAAACATGACAAAAATCTAATTTCAGGTAAAACCAATAAAATTAGCATTTAACAAAAAAAAATCCTTCCTCCTTTCTCAGAAATTAAATCCAATGAATTTAGCAAGAAGAGAAATATTCTAAGTTATAGCTTTAAAAGCAATTACATCACTTAACTGTTATCGATTGCTTCCACCTAATCTTCGAAAATTGTCCTCGAAATTCGAGACTTCGAAGACATTAAGAAGTAGGAGATTGATATAATGGAAGAATTAATTGCAGCCTAGAACATAATAGTCTCTTCTCGCTCAAGCACACAAGGATCTAACCATAATAACTTCGGTAAGTGGATATTTAACATACGTTGCAAGGCATTTAAAGCCGGAATTCTGGATAAATTGAGCTGATAAAAGGAAAATAATGCTTAATTTTATGTATTTATATCCATATTTTAAATTTTATTGATTAAGTTTCATAAATTAGTTTTTTGTCTCTGTTTACGTGTTTACTGCTGTGAAAAAGGCTAATCCAAACGTTTTAAAGAAACTATCAATGGGTTCATTTAAAATTTTTCAGAATTTTGATATAATAAATAATGCAAGGAGAAACAAATTCTTTAAATATTACCGCACTGTATGATAAAGGCATCTCTGTTAAAAAAAAGCATAGTTCTTGTTAATAAAACCAAAATATTATATATTTAAACCATTCCATTTGGCAATTTTCCGTTTATATAGTGAATGTTTACTGGAAATTCTGGTTTTCAAAATCATAATTGTTATTACCACACATTTAGTAAAAAATTCCCAACTGAAAAGTTAATTTAACCGAAAAAATGACTTTTATACCATGCTCTAAGGCATCATGATAAAATTTACAAATTCAAATTATCAGATAATGCCATAGTTTACCACAATTAAAAAAGGTTATCACGAATTATGAATCCATATTTTATTGTTAGTTTTACCAAAATCCTTACCAAAGTACTTCTTTAAAAATTATCCAGCTTTTCGGTGTCCCCTAACAGCCAGAAACAAAGGTAAATATTTCCATATTCTGGTAGTTTCGATCATATTTGTTTTTTGTGTGAAATAGAGAAGTAGTATAAAAAATAATTTAAATTCGAAAAGATAGTTTGGTTTTATAGTTTTTTCTTCTTATTCTTCGTGCCTGAGTTTTTATTAAAATGCCAATATATAATGACAATACGTACAAAAATTCTTCCCACTGATTTCCACAATATGATGTTAGTTTTTTTATTTTACCTGTGAAAACAAATAATAATTGAAATGAAAATCAAAAGTGCTTGAGGGAAAAATAATTTAATTACTGTACCATATTTCAATTTAATTTCAAGTCTGATACTAGTATAGTAAATATAAGTGAAAGGTAAAAATGTTTTAGCAAATATTTCTTTCTTTTACAAGTAGCTGTTTTTAATTGCGTTATAGCACAAACCGCAAAATAACAAGCACTAATCACAGCATTGCTCAAAATTTCTACTTCATTGTTCAAAATGTACCATTCGATTACTAAAACTTTACTTTGAGGCGAACATTACCATTTTTAAAACAAAATCACTGTAAATAAGGTCATGGAAACTATTTTTAAATGGTGATAATGGTTAAAAATTTTAAACTTTAAGGATTAGGTTGATATTTGGTTTTGGTACTTGCGTAAAAATCTTGTCGAACATTTTCTTCATTATTTTATTGAAAAAAATTTTCCAGTATTTTCTTCATTATTTTATTGAAAAAAATTGAGAGAAAAAACATGATTTTTCGCCATCAATGGATTATATTTTAAAAAGTTTTTAATGATAAATTAAAGCAGTTGTCGTATAATCTTAAAATATGTATTAGGAAAACTTTTCTTTCACATTATTTTATAAGACATTTGTAAAATCTTTAGTAAAATTTTCCAGCATTCAAGTAAATAAAAATACTTAATTTATACTTTATGTTAGAAATACTCAAAAAATCAGCTTAAAAAATTTATGAGACCTAGAATAAAATGCTTTCAAATTTTTAAATGATTTAAAATTTTGAAAACTCTTTAGTCATATTTTATATTACACATCTGTAAAATCAGTATTCAGTTCTTAGTGGTATCAAAATTTAGGGAAAACTTAAATTTTTATTTTACAATGGAAATATGTAATTTTAGCAAATTTTTACGGTACGGAAATATGTAATTTTAGCAAATTTTAAAACTTTAAGTTTTATGTTAAGAAATATGTAAAATCCACATTTAAACATTGCAAGAGTTAAAATGTAAGAAAACTTTCCAATTATACTTCTTAAAATAAATGTATAAAAAATTATAAATTTCTTACGCAACTTGCAATTTATTGAAATCAAATACACTGCTAAAAATTATTTTGCCTTGTTTTATTTCATTCAGCAACAAAAGTTCAATGCATTAAAATTTAAATAAAACATTCAGAAATAAAAACCGAGACGATTCCAAAATGAGAATTATTATTTTTTTTAAAAAAAAGCTGCATACGGGTTTTATCCTTAGTTTGTATTTTTGAAATAAATAAAGTCAACCGGGAAACTGTTAAATTTGAAGAAAATAAAGATTGTAGGCTTTCAAAAGTTCGGAATTTAGTTATAAAGTATTTAACGTTTTTATTCCTCATTAATGTAGTTCTCTTAAAAAAATAAAAATGCAAAGATTTATAAATTTAAAAAAAAAAGATCCCGCCCTTAAAAGGAGGTAACGCTTTTAAAAGGAAATAGGAGAAAACATTTCTCAGAGGAGACAACGTTTCTAATAGAGGATAATATCTTTAAAATGAGACAAGACCTCTAAGAATTTTGCTTATTTAAATAGCAATTTTTTTAATTGTTATGTTACCATATTCAAAAAATGCAGTCAAATAACCATAAATAAGATGAAATCCAAACTGTTAATTGTGAAAAAACCGTTTATTAACTGCTTTTGGTTCATACGGTTAAATAACCTGAATTTTATCGCACCAACTAAGTTCACCTAATGAAGTCCCTTAGTTTATTGCGTATATTATATCCGAGAGAGCTAATCTGTTAGTCGTGTGGCCGACAGAACAGGGGTTCGAGTGCAAACGTTGACTCCTCAATATTGCCTCCATTCCTTTCCCCACATGAAGTGTTTCAAGAGACCTACATTCCCCAATTTGTATCCTGCATTCCTTAATACCAATCATCTAACGAATAGCCTAGCTCCAGTGTCTAAATTTTTTTATGGCTATGAAACCATGCCAGTTGTAAATGGTTAAAAACCATATAGTTTTGTAGTCATAGTTTTATAGCCATACTAGTTTTTAATGGTTTCAAAAAGATAAAGGTAAAAAATTATCTTTACTGTAAATTTTATGTTTATTGGGTGAACCGATTGCTGCCGTTTATTTTACCAAAATTTCAGAATGAAAATTTTAACAGTAAAGACAATATCTTAAATGAAGCTAAGTAACGATTATTAATTTCTATTTTTCGTATTACAGGGCCTTACATATTTTGAAAAAATAATCGATTCAACATATTTTGGGAAGATAAATGATAGAAGAATAAATTGGTTTGGGTTTCGAATTCCACTACTGAAACAACCATGTTTAATTGTAACACCTTTTGATGAGTTGTTTGTAATGTTGTGAGAAAAAAAATAACGTGGAAGTGTGTAATTTTGAAATAGATTTCCAAAGTACAGAGTCAGATTTAAATTGTTTTTCTATTATTTTGTTTTTGCTTTTATTTTGTTCATACGTTTTCATTAAAAAATTCGCAATCGGAAGATAATTAATAAATAAGAACAGTTCCAACTAACAACACGAGTTGTTTTAAAACGTTTCCTTTTCTTTTACAGTCTTTCTTTCACTCAAATGTAAGAAAGCAAAAGATAAATTAACAACTGAATAAATATGAAATAAAAATAACTTCAAGAAGATAATTTCTTTTTAATATTTTTAAATCTCTAATCGAATTAACTTACTAACGACTATGGATTTAAGTACATTTTATCAAAAACAAAAAAAATCTGAATTTAAAATTCATTTTGAAACATATTCTCCCTATATTGTTTTTAATACCTATCTAATAAAGAGGCTTTTAAAATTTAACTTACTATGTTTTTAGTGTCCTATGCCTGTTTTCAAAAAGGCTTTAAAGATTAATAACACATTGAGACAGTTTTATAAAATAAACTTGTTAGCTGACTTATAAGCAAAACTAGAAGATGATTTGAATCAAAACCCGGATTATACAACGTTCTAAAAAGGCTTTAACCCCATCTCATTAAAATTCAGGTTCTTTCAATTATTTTAGAGCATAAACCCCGTCTAAAAGAAGAGAAGAAAAGAAAAAACATTAATTTACTGAAAAGCGTCGGACTCAAAATCACATTTACGAACGGGAGAGGGGGGAGACAGGAATAAAAAAGAACATCTAATGAGCTGAGAGCCCAGCCGACTCTGAAGTCGACTCGACACTTATATATATAGACTTCCCGAACCTTAAACGAGCACTGAAACGAGCATAAAATAAACGAGAAAAACTTTCTGTATTAACGCCCACTTCTTTGCTGGAAAATCCAAATTCATTATATTACGTAAACTTTGCTTTTTCTCTTCTTTAACGTAGATTGCGAACGGGGAGTTAGATGAGTTAAACCTCAAAGAAACATTTTCCTTTTGTATCTCATCAACTCTATTTCTTAAGCTTTTGCTGGAGCTGAACTTTAACGAGGATCTGAGAAACGAGTAAACATTAACAGTAAGCCTACTGCAATAGATACTGCTAAGAAGCGTATCCAATCCTTAAGAATAAGGAGGTGCACAAAAGGATGATTTAATTCCTGGATGCTTTCGTCTTTTTCCGCGTCGGCTCCCAGCTCGATTAAATATGTATAAAAATCCCATTTTCTCTCCCGGATTCGGGAGAAGAGAGCTGCAAGCGTATAGGCCTGCAGTAATGAAGCTAGAACATATCATAATTGAATATCGAGAGTTGAGTTGAGTTGTGAGTTGGAAAGAGAAGAGGTTTTTATTATTATTGTTAGTTTTTTTTTCTTCCGTTTGCGTAGACCTGTTGCTTAGAGCTTGCGTTGCATCTTTGATGCATGATTAATGCGAGATGAGGTGTTGCTCCGTGCTTGTTTCCGGTATTGCTCCTGTTTTCGGGAAAGGGAGAAATGAGAAGAGAAATGCTAAAATAAATTAAGAGAGTGGTTTTAGTAGGATATTTGCATGCAACTGAAACTGCAAACAGCTAAATTGAGTTCATTTTGTGCTATGTTATAAAGATGCAGCAAAGTTTCGTAAACATGCTTTTTTTTTAAAGTAGTAATTTCGTTTGTTTGCCTCTTAGAATTGGCGTGTTGCTTTTATTTTAAATTTATGTTTACATTTCATGGTAAAATAAACAATGTTTCGAAGAATTCAGGTTGAAATCGCTTAGATATTAAAAATTCAAATACAGAACTTAAAAAGCTAAATTAAATTTTGCTATAATTTGGTTTTGAAGCATTTGTTTATTTTCTCTGGGGAGAAGTTTAAATATTTATATAAAAATATTGAATGTGCATAAAATTTCGTATGTTTAAAAACTTACGTAAAGCCATCTATCATTTAATCCCAAATGCAATTTTTAACTCAATTTGTTAAATTGTCTCCTCTGCTACATTAAATGGCATTTATTTAGTTTCTGAAATGTTTCAGCCTGTTTAATAATAAGCAAAAACATGTAATGATCGTATATTGTTTTTACAGTTACCACGTTGAGAAAAAAGTTTGAGATCCAAGCTACCAGAATATGGTAAAATGTACCATGTTTCTGACTCTATGAGGAAACAAAAATGCTTGGCAATGCTAACAGATATGCTTTGGTGCTGATTTTGGTAAAATTAACAAAAAGTTTGCTTTTATAATTTGTGATGAAATTTGGTAAATAATCTGTGATAAAATTTGGTTGTGGTAAAATTTGGTAATTTTATGAAGATACCTTAGAGTATGGCATAAAAACCATTAATTATTTTTTAGTTTTGTATTTTATTCTCAATGTGTAGCAATAAGAATTATAAATTTTAATACCAAAATTTGCGGTAAACCATTACCATATGACCGAAAAAGTCACCAAATGAATGGTTTACAGACTGTATATTTTGGCTTTATTAACCAGAATTGTTTATTTTTAATTTTAATGTTTTATTAGAAATGTATCTCTCCCATTTTTACAGAATTTTTTTCTCCGTGCAGTGATACATGCATCATAATTACGATATTTGATTATGTTTTGTGTCAGTATATCGAATAAATTTAAATGCCTTTTCTTTAAGTATTTTTCCCAGATAGCATGCAAGCTTACTGCAAACGCTGTATTTTCATTTTCATTTTCTTTTGGTTAGCATAGAAAGGTTGCCTTGTTAATCCTTTTTTTTTGAAATTTAATATAAATATTAGTATGACAAGCTTGTTTCCTTAAAAACTGGAAAAAAAGGCGTTCAAAAAACTTTAAAAAATACATTTTTTAGCTTTTACTGTGAAACCTGATTTTGTCTTTTTTTTATTATTTTAGCTTTGTCCTCTCTCTCCAGTGATAAATTTTTTTGTGCTACAAAACTAATGATCAGATCTACTGTCATTTTCAAAGAGTTAAAGAAAGTTTATTAAAGCTTGTGCAAATAAACCTTGTTTCAGTGACGATCATAAAATTTGAAATAAACCTTGAGAAGGTATGTTCCTCCTCGATTTCAGAAGGTTTCTTTAACTTCGTTTTGTAAAGACAGATTCAATCTCGATATAAAAGGGTTGTTTATCCAAGCTTAATGTAAACCTCATAGCGCGTAAACTAGCATAGCCTTAACATTGTTTCAAGCTTGTATGATTTATTTGCTAATTATTTATAAGCCTTGTTGGGGTTTGTGATAATGGTTGTCGCTGACATTAAAATCAACCTTATATTTCTATCTGGAATTCTTTCTAAAACAATTACACTCGTTGCGTAAAAATAATAGGTATATACGTTATAATAAATTTTAAAAAATACTATTTTTCATAATATTTAACCTCTTGCTTGAGGCTGGAGCAACATGTGGACTACATGTAATGGTACAAATGGTACATCAAAGGGTAGAATTAAAACCTTTAAAATGAAAACGAACCATTTCTTGTTTTAAAATTAAACTGTCATTATGAAGAAGTTGAGTTTTATACTCTGCAGCGGCTAATATAAATAGGTACAAGATTTTTTGGGAAGTAAAGGTGGCTGGTGTGCAATGCTAATTACTTAGCTTTCATAGTGTCGCTAGCCTGTTAAGTCGTAAGTTCTGTGATTCGCTTTTTAGTTGGACTTGGAAAACTTCTCTATTGAATTACGGTAAAAAAATTGCTGGTACTATGGATGCCACTACTTTTTATCGTAAAATCAATGTTTACAGCGGAGCAAAAAATTCGATATACCGTAATATTTACTCTAATATCGCAGAATCAGTATAATTAAACAAATATTGCTGTAAAAATGAAGTTATAAAATTTTTCGTTAAAAGCGGATTATGGATTTTACGGATGTTGCTTTAAAATTTTTCAATACTTTTTATCATAATTTGAATCGGAATTTCTTACAGTGTAGCTGGTTGCCAGGAAAATATATTAATTTTTTAGCAACCAGTTTCATTTATATATTTTTCATTTGTTTCATTTTAAAAATTTATGATGCATTTTTGTAAATTTATGATATAGTTTCAGAAAATTAGGTAAAAGGTTTTATTAACGGTGCCAATAAAGCAGACTTTTCTTGTAATGTTGAAAAGGAATAAAAAAATTTCTTATTACCTTATAGTATTTCTCAGTTTAAAAAAATATCTCATACATTATTTATCAATTCATAACTATAATATTGTATCTTTGTCACATCAAAACCGGAATGACTTCATTAAAACTGACCCATATTTTTAAACATTAATGTAAAAACGCAACTAAATTACAATCTTACAAAAAATGCTTGATTTGAATAATTTGGTTTTTATTAAAAGAACAAAAAATATAAAATGAAGCGGGTTTTCTATTCAAGTGAGGTACGGGAAGTATGTAATTGTGAACCAGCAATTTTTAACGTGACCTATAATGCTGTCTAGAGGACAAACAATTTATGTGAATGTCACCAACACTATAGTCTGTTCTTTATAGAAAATTAGTTTATCAAGAAACAAAAACAGCACCATTTCAGTTAATGGCAGTAGATAAAAGACTATTTACGGTTTTTATTTTGTATTATCACAACATCATTTTTTTAGAGATTATCAGTAATTCAATAGATTTATTAGAATGATTCGTTAATGTTCACAATCCTATAGTCTCTTAAACAAAAATTTCTGGATTTTTTCATAAATGCTGCAGCTTGCTTTTACAATCAATTTTACCGTATTTTGAAGATTTATTTTCATTTGCGCAAATTTAAAAAGTGTTAAGTTGTATTTGATTTCGTTTTGAAATCCATAACTCTAAAATCCCAAAAAATGTCAAAAACCGAGGAAAAACTATTTTTGAGACTTTCTCCTGGGTTCTATGTTTTCACGAACAATTTATTTATGTATATTATGTTTTGTACAATTTACATTTGTTTATTACGCTTTACATAATTTATATATGTTTATTACGTTTTTTATTATTTATGTATACGTGTATAGTATGTTTTGTATAATTTATGCATGCATATGTGTATATTATGTTTTGTATAATTTATCTATGCATATTATGTTTTGCATTATTTATGTACATACATTATATTTTGTATAACTTATGATGTGCATCATATTTTGTATAATTTATGTATGCATATTAAGTAATATTTTGTACAATTTGTGCATGCATATTAAGTTTCGTTTTGTATAATTTGTGTATGATATTAAGTTATGTTTTGAATAAATTATAAATGCGTATTAAGTTATGTTTTGTATGATTTATGTATGCAGAAAGTTTGTGTACATAATTTATGGCTTTATATATGCAAAACGTCATTATGTTCTTCACAAATGTGAAATTATTTTCCTATGTTTGTGCCCACTGTGAGACAGTTAATCTGAATGAAGCTTTAATAAATTTTTTTTTGAAGTCAGAACTCAAAAATCACAGGAACTGTCAAAACGAGGAAGAAAATGGACTTAAGGATGATATGAAGTGATATGAAACAGGTGTGAGGGGATTTATTTTTATGATGTATAAATAAGCTCTATTCTTGTCTTATTTTACTAGTATATTGTCATTTTTCTATTATGTATATAAATCGCCCTACACCTGTTTGTTATCTTCCTTTTTTATTATCTTGTTCAAACTCGTTTCTCTGTCCCTATTGATTAAACCATTTTACACGCGTTTGTCTCTTTACTTCTCTACTATTATTTGGTGTTTTAACGCTGAGGAGGGTTCTGGTTTACTGAACCGAAATTATAGTAAGTCCATTTCTGTATTTGTGCTCTATTCAGGTTTAAATTTTTATTTTGTTTTGTTTTAATCGTTAGTCTACATTATGGTTTCTTTGGAACTGGAACACGGTTGAACAAAGTATTATTATTGATTTTTATACAAATTCATGCGGTATTATGGCAAAAATATTAAAACTCTGATAATAATTAAGCAAATTTTTACGAGATTGCTGATGTAGCCTTTGTTCTCTTCGTTAAATTAACTTAAAATTAAGGTTCAAAATTCTAATTAAAAATTTATCTAACTTTTTTAGACATTTTTATTTATTGCTATTCCCCCCCCCCATTCGTTTATGCAATCAAATGATTTTGATATAAAGTAATAATGTTAAATTAGACCATTTTTTTGAGATAACAGTGGAGTTTTTTTAATTTCGGTTTTATGGTTATTTTGGTCCAAAATTATATTTTAAATTATACCTAAGTTATAATTCTAAGTTAAACTATTTTTTGCCCTTGTTTTTCTCTTTGTAATTGCCAATGATTTTAGTCCAAAATTATAATTTAAAGTTCAACCAATTTCTCTGAGGTAATTAAGATAATTTTTTTTTGTGTGTTTACGCAACTTAATGATTCAAAATTAAAATTCTAATTCTAAGACTTGGTTCAAAATTAAAGTTCTAAGAGAAATAAATTTTTCTGAGATATTAGAGGAGATATTTTTTGTTTACTATCTAATGATAATTACCATCCAAAGTACAATAGTCAAGAAATCAAAACTGCCTTTTATTGTGCTTTTTTTACTTTTTATTAAAAAAATAATTAAAATATTCAGAGTCATCTACAGAAAATGGCGCACTGAGAAAAAAAAGTATGGACAAAACAACCAAAATACGGTAAAATTTACCGTGTTTTCTGGCTCCTCTATGGGAACATCATTACTTTTACCGAAGTAATTCGATAGTTATTTTGGTAAAATAACAATAGCAATAAAATATCGTCTTACATATAATATGCGTCAAAATTTGATAAATGGAGTACCATTTGATAATTTAATGATGTTGTCAACATGGCATAAAATCCATTTAAATGATTAAATTTAGTTGTTAGTTTTCTATTCGTAACTAAATACGTGGTAATAAGAACTATAATTTTGAAATACAGAATTTCTAATAAACTGTTACCACAAGAAAGGAGTAATTATTAAATGAATAGTTTAAATATCGTATATCTTTATTTTATTATCAGAATTATATTTTCCTTTATCAAAAATGTCTTTACCTTGCAGTATGGTAATTTAAACACAATATATTCACCACACTCTCCGTGTGGTAAATATATTCATGAATAAATATTTTTTAATTTTTGAGATCGAATTGTATTTCCTTAGACTTTAAGTCAAGAACAAGATTTAATCGTTTAGTACAAGAAAGGTTCGTATTTTGATATCATATGTCTCACTTGAATACTTAAAAATATGATTTTATAATGTATGCTATTTATATATATTTATTTATTAATATATATATAAATAGCATNCACTGACGATATTCATATATATATATATATATATATTATATTAATTTTTTACTATATACCTCTAAGGAAGATTATCATAGTATAAAAATTTAAATAGTTTCTTAAAACATCTTCTTTTTAAAGCATTAAAAATAACATTATTTTCTTAGTTCAGATAATCTAATTAAAAAAAAGTGACCAAAGATTTTTATAGAAAATTTTTGGCAACATATGCAAGAAATTCATTGTTTCAAATAACGGTCACAAAAATACTTTTTACTATGTTTGTACCTAGTTTGCATTAAATATAAATTTTTTGTAAATAGTTCTGCAAATTTTCTTTCCGTTCTAAAAACAATATAAAATAATAATTTTATTACATGAAAAGTAAGAAAATACATGAACTGTTCGGAGTTCTTTTGCTTAATTAGGAATAAAGGGGAAAACAAAGAAAAAATAAATCTAATTTAATTAGCTGAAATATATTCAGACTGATAACAATCGCTTATAATTGTGGAGGCGTAAAATCTAAATATATTACGAACAAGATAACCATTAATGTCAGTTAAACTGAAAGAATTACGCTTTCGAGAAAATTTATTGCGTAATTTATTCAATTAAAAATTAATTGAAAAAATGGAAAGCGGCTTATGTCGAGATATTTTAAATAATTAAAAAAAAACGAAGAAAAAGAATTTTTTCTTGGACGAAACAATGCAGGTACCTTTTACATTTTTAATTTTTTTTTCTTGACGTAATTTCTAATTTGAAAAGTAACGTTATTCAAAAGAAAATGACAATTAACTGGGTTAAACTGATCAGTGAATATGTCTAATCATTTGAATAATATGAATTAGGAGAATTATTTTCGAATTAGAAATGCTCATGCTTAATAAAAGTCGGTGAATTTTAATTCATTTTGACAAACCTAGTTGAAAAAAACCTTAGTAAATGCATTTTTTTCCAGCGTAAAATGAGCTTCACTATTTTTTTTAATCATTTTGAGATATTTTTTTCTTTTTAATATTTAATAGCGTAAACAATTACATTTGTTTCATAATTAAAGTTGGATATGAAATAGCATTAATGATCTCACTTAATGGTGCATTTTTTCTGCTGTTGCTTTAAAAGGATTTGAAAATATATTCTTCTCATCATGTCGATTAAATTATTATTCGTATAAATACTTTATTTTAATGAAATTATTTCTTCAAGTTAATGGCAAACCATCAGAATGTATAATTTAAATAAGAAAGTATTTCTTTCCCAAGAAAAGTCATTGATATTAAGTAGCAAAATTTCCACTATTTAGTAATATTTTTATCCTACACTGTAAACAATTTGAGTGCAGAAAACCACTGAAATTGGTGTTAACTGTTTTACACCAAAAGTGGTTTAGTGAAATACTGGAGAACATTCTTGGTCTAAACTAACGATGGTCGTGGTGTTAAGTTACATTAAAATTTATTATAACAATAAGATATGCTACATATAAGAGTTAAAAAAGTTTTTATTATAATACAATTTAAAGAAAGAACAGCTTGTTTAGGATCGTTTAATTTCAGATTAAAACAAAATTTGTTTGTTAATCAAATGTATGTATAGCCAAAAAACATTAAGACGAATTCAAATTAGGCTTAACAGAACAGAAAAGGTTATAAATTAAATATTATAAATTTATTCAAATCAGCTAGCAAATATTCAAAAAATATTAAAAAAAATATTATTGCTTTTAGTACTCGATAAAAATGTTCAGACATTTTTAATTGGCTTCCGTAGATGTATATCAGCGCGCAAGGCAACCACAAACTCACACGATCTCGTACTCAATTATCAAAAATCTACCAACAATATCCAATGACTAACAATATTAAGTAAGATGGTTTAAAATGCGAAGATAATGAATGAATGATGTGAATGCCCATGAGCTTGGTGTAAGCATTCTCCATTATCAGGGTTTAGATTTAAGTAAACATATTAAAGTTTATTTGAACGCGCAATTTGGAATTAAATTTAAATAACGAGTTTCTTAACACAATGCTTTAGATTGTTCAACATCAAACTTAGAGAGATGAAACATCAAAGATTTCATTCCGTATGTTTTTATTTGAGAAAAGATTATGTATACAATTATTAAATTTATTTTTGGCATTTTTGAAACGCTGAATTTAATATGAACCAGGCGTAGAAGCGAAAACTACTATGTCAAGTATAAACTTGCCTTGATTTGCGATAAATTTTTTTCTTCACTTGTTTAACGTGAAAAATAATTAGAAAAATCTTTTTAGATTTATTAAATGCAAGCGACACACTAGCAAACTACTTTTCATTTTCTATTTGGGATGCTCTATGTTAAAGCACTGTATAAGTCAAATCTCCATAAACAGAATTCGATTCTCGAACCTCATTCTTATAAACTAACGTCTAGTTTTTTAAATTATATATTTTTTGAATATCAATATACACTGAAAAATCTGTGAAGTAATATCCACAAACCCCAAAAAAATTGCTTAAAAGACACTTTATTTCACGTTAAAACTAAACCGAGCCTACATATACATTTTAAAGGGTCTATTTTAAATCTAAACGCTTATAATGAATAAACTAATCAAACATAATCAAACACTCCATCTTCACACGAAACGAGGATTATTTTCATTTCCGAAAACACCGATGTTGTTGAGCTTTGAATGCCGTTTAACATGTATAATTTCTATCTGCTTCCGTTCTGTTAAGCCTAGTTCAAATTCGCCTTAATATTTTCGTCCGTCAAATACCGTCTGTATACTGATTACATTTGAATTCAAGATGGCGTGAGCTACTGGAAGTCTTCAACGCTACTGTACATCAACCAAATTCGAAAGGTCACCGTTTAAATATGTATACATTTTTTTAGTTATGTAACAAGAATAATTACATTTTAATGATAAAATCTCTGGGAAATAGAATTAAGGGATTTTAACATGTATAATTTCTATCCGCTTCCGTTCTGTTAAGCCTATTTCGAATTCGTCTTAATATTTTCGTCCGTCAGATACTACAAATACGCCGTATATTGATTACATTTGAATTTAAGCTGGTGTGAGCTACTGGAAGTCTTCAACGCTGCTGTTCATCAACCAAATCAAAAGGTCGCTGTTTAAATATATGTGCATGTTTTTAGTTATATAATAATAATAATTATATTTTAATATTTAAATCTCTGGGAAATAGAATTAAGGGATTTTAACATGTATAATTTCTATCCGCTTCCGTTCTGTTAAGCCTAGTTCGAATTCGCCTTAATATTTTCGTCCGTCAGATACTACAAATACGCCGTATATTGATTACATTTGAATTTAAGCTGGTGTGAGCTACTGGAAGTCTTCAACGCTGCTATACATGAACCAAATCAAAAGTTCGCCGTTTAAATATTTATGAATGTTTTTAGTTATGCAATAATAATAATTATATTTTAATATTTAAATCTCTGGGAAATAGAATTAAGAGATTTTAACATGTATAATTTCTATCCGCTTCCGTTCTGTTAAGCCTAGTTTGAATTCGCCTTAATATTTTCATTCGTCAAATACTACAAATACACCGTATATTGATTACATTTGAATTCAAGCTGGTGTGAGCTACTAGAAGTCTTCAAAGCTGCTATACATAAACCAAATCAAAAGGTAGCTGTTTAAATATATATGCATGTTCTTAGTTATGTAATATATAATTTAATAATGATATTTAGTAATAATTATATTTTATTATTAAATATCCGGGAGATACATTAAATGATTTTAACATGTATATTTTCGATCCGTTTTTGTTCTGTTAAGCCTATAGTTCAAATTCGATTTAATATTTTCTCTGTGCTAAGTGCATGCTTGAATTATATACTAATTTTATTTTTAGAATTTGTGTTGAATGCATTCTAAATTAACTGTTTGAACTTTATAGTGTATCGTAAAAATAGCTATAATCACTCTTATTTTTTTATTTTACTGCTATTATAAATTGTAGAGCTAATGAGTAGAAGAAAATTATAGCGGCAACTTTACACAAGTAGAGCAAGAGATCATTCTTGGTGTAGTGAAGCACTACTTTAGTGTAAAGTAGTTGCCGCCATTTCTTGTGTTACAGTACACGAAACTTTTTTTTCTATTATAGTAGAACTTCAATTTTCTGTCTAAATTTCCAATTAATTTATGAAACTGATGATACTAGCAAAAAAGTGAAATTTTTTTTTGACAAAGTAATTGATAGATTGCAGGAAAGTTTATAATTAGGTAATGTTTTTATTTTTCATTTAATTCGAAAGCAAAAAATATTCAGTGCATTTGATCTTAGTGTAAGCTTTCTTATTTATTGGGGTTAAGATTTAAAAACATGCCACAAAATGTGTATGAATGGTTGATTGGCATTACCTCTAAATAACACAGTTTTTAGAGCTTTTCAGCACCAAATTTAGATAATCTATTGCACAACAAAATGCAATAATGTGTAAAGCATGAAATGTTGTATATTACACAACAGTTTTTGCAGTATCGACTCTGTACTCCATCGAATAAAAAAATTACTGATCATTCTTCATTGTTTTAGATAATGAATAAGATGATTAAAAGTGCTAGAAAAGTAAACTGGTTTTCCATTTCAAGATTCAATATACAAGAATCGACGCATTTATTATAGTTAATTTCTTATAAAAATTCTATTTAGGAAAAGTAATGCGCTTAGATGAGCGGAAATATTTTAAAATTTTCCATTTCAACTCTTAGTTCAGAGTAAAAGTCTAGTTTTTTAAAAAATCTTTTCTTTTCCCTTTAATCTTCTTTAATCTTTCTTTTAAAGTATAGGTGGTTGGGAAGCGTGGTGCGATAAGCAGTACTACCATTTACCTTATGATCTAACTTTGTACTCTTGATAAAGTACTAGAATTACAACAAATGTAATGAATCTCACACAGTAGCGAAAAGCCCACTAGTGTAGTGTGGCGTTAACATGCAAATGAAACCTGTTTGGTGCCTTGCTTTCTACAGATAATGTTAAACCACTAAGAAAATATACTTCACTTACATCAGTATAGGAATTTCTCCAAAATACAAGTTTTTCAAATACCCTTTTTTAATCCTGTCTTGTAAGAAATTACACTGTTAGAAATTTTTCGGAAAAAATGGTTATATAACAATTTATTGAATGGTTATTTCACCATATTTTATCAAAACAGTCAAATAACCGTAAATAAAATGTTAAGTTTGAGAAAAACTGTTTATTAACTGCTTTTTACATAATACGGTTAAGCAACCAGAATTTTCTCCCACCAACTAGAAAAACCTAATGAAGCAAATTAGTTCTTTGCAACCGCCTACCAATCATAGCCGAGCGGGCTTATCTGCCAATATAATAACCGGCAGAACTGGAGTTCGAGTCCTAGTGCTGACACCACACTATTTCCTCCATTCTCTTCAGCACATGAAGAATTTCAGTGTCCAGTATTCTCCAATGCCCATTACCTTACAAAGCCGAGCTCCTATGCCCAGTTAAATAATAATTTTTTTTTTTTGCGTTTTTGAAAAAAGCTAGTTGTAAATGGTTAAAAAACAATATAGTTTCGTATTCATGGTTTTATAACCATACTTTTTATAAATGGTTTCGAAACCACAAAGGAAAAAAATGCTCTTTACCGTAAACTTTACGGTTAATCGGATGAACAGACAGCTGCCAGTTATTTTACCGTAATTTTGGAATGAAAATTTTAACAGTGTATCTTATTTAAAGATATCAGTATTATGATGTTATTTTCTATGTGTTTTTCTTTTTTCTTTTACTCAATGATTTCATTTCCTTTATTTATTCTACTCAATGGCTTACACTCAATGTCCAACGTATTAATACCAGATTCCTATTAACATGCACAAGCAGAGAAGGCTTTCACTTCAGTTGGTACTACTGCTAATCTTACATAGACTGACAGCAGACAGATAAAATCCAAAGATCGTTGATGCTGATATAGTGATTCTCGGAAAATTGATCGATGATGTTTCCAAAAAACGTGATCTTCCCTAGTAAAGCAAATACACACATAAATGAACCGCAGGAATGTCTGCTAGCCATAGTAAATTATATGACTAGCAGACTTCTCTAGACATTCAGACCATGATAGGTGAAGATAACAATTTTTCCCTGCCTTCGTCAAAGGCTTTTTCAGATGCTTACTGACAAGACGAGTAAGAATTGCTATCTCTTTGACGCCATCTTGTAATATCCTGTCTTAGGGAATAACGTTATGAAAACCGTTTTTATATCTCATTCAAAGAGCTTAGTGGATGAAGGTTTGAAGTGTCATTTTGGAAAGAAAAAGTTTTTTTTTTAATGAGATCTTTTTAAACAATTAAGGATCTATCACCAGGAAAGTCATATAATACTGTATAACATTAATTTTTACCGAGTCTTTAAATTTTGCAGTTCTGAGTGGCTGAAGGTGGCATTCTTTGAGACTTTTTTTTAACCTGTGACAGGTATGAAATTAAGTTATTAAATTCTGCAGATCTGAGTGGCTGCAGGTAGTAGGTATCGCTTTTGAGGTTTTTTTTCACCTGTGAAGGGTGCAAAACAAAGTTTTTAAATTTTGCAGATTTGAGTAGCTGAAGGTAGAAAGTGACAGTCTTTGAGATTTTTTAACATGTGAAGGGTGCAAAACAAATTTTTTAAATTTTGCAGATTTGAGCGAATACTGGTAAGTGACAATCTTTAAGATTTCTTCCCTGGTGGAAGAAGGTTGTACAATATTATATTTTGCTAAGTCTTTGAATTTTACAGACTACAGTGCATGAAGGTAGAAACTACTTCTTTAAAATTTTTTTCACTATTGGAAGAGGGTTTCAAGTACCCAAAGGAAAAAAAACACTGGACGAGAACTCTTAAGAATCATGTCTTTTGACAGCTAATTAA
Source organism: Parasteatoda tepidariorum (assembly GCF_043381705.1). Lineage (NCBI taxonomy): Eukaryota > Metazoa > Arthropoda > Arachnida > Araneae > Theridiidae > Parasteatoda > Parasteatoda tepidariorum. Next base: position 54,075,725 of record NC_092213.1, on the reverse strand, counting down.
AGCATTGAGAGTGCAAATTATATATCACAAATATTTTAAATAAGTGCTTGGGATTTACAGATTCTGCCTATTGTGGATATCAATAAAGGCAAGGCATAATCAATTAATCTTTTTCTTGACGTATAGACTTGAACGATATTTTTTTCTTCAAATTCACTAAAACGTCACTTAAGACCTTCATCAACTCAAAGCTTTATTTAACTGATGGAATTTATTTCTTAGAAATGCAAAAAAACGCCTGAGAAAATGATAAAGACGATAAATGGTAATGAGTATCTTTCTCTATTGAACTCTCCACTTAAAATTGAGGAAAATGATAGTCAACCATAACACTGATCTTGGCATTGATAAGTCACATCACATCCGGGCATCAAAACATCCTTTTAGTTAAAGAGAAACGGAAGTTCACAAGCCTATGAGTGGGTGGAATGGAATGAAAAAAAAAGTTCCAGAACTATGGCAACGCTTTATCCCCAGTTCATCTTCCTATCTTCAACAGGTAGATATCAACCTTTAACAGATGCAGAAGCCACTCCTCTTTCTACGTCAAAAGGATTACTATTTATGAAGAACGTTCACCCCCATTCGCTTCCATCCCCATCCCCTTATGCTCTTCGTACTCTTCACTTCCCCAAAAGGGATTACGGGGAGCAAAGGAGCTAGATGAAATAAGAATTAGATCTCAGTTTGAATCTTTTGCCACCCCCCTTTTCAACTACCCATCTCCGGCAAAGAGGAAGCGCAAGCTTTTCGGGAGGCAGCTTACTGTTCGATTGTGCGGGGAACGCCAACAAATTGCCTAGAGGAAACTTTATGGAAATTCTATTTCTAAAAAGAGTTCAATGATATGTACTTGAAAATTCATAAATGGAATTTATCATGAAAAATCAAAAATTGAAATGTGGAGGAATAAGTTTTAAAAATGCTACCGGCTTAGTGATTCATTTATTGCATGTTACGGGATTGGATAGCATATGTTATATGGTTGGAGAAAAAAAGCTTTGCCTTTTTTTAGTATTAAAAAGTCTCCAGTTTTTATGCAATATCCTAGAGTTATGTTTTAAAATTCATGGAATTTATCAGGAAAAATCAAAAATTAAAATGCTGGTGAATAACTTTCTTAACTTGTTACAGGCTTAGTGATTTATTATTGTAGGTTACGTTATCATATGTTATGTGAAACAGGAGAAATGCTTGATTTCTTTGTTTTTTTTAGTTATTATCAGTAAGGAATCATGTTATGTTATTTCCAATTCTATTATAACACGCGCAATTGAATATTCATTTATGCAACTTAACTTGATAAATCAAATAATTAAATGTGTATGAATAACTTTTCTAAGTTTACTGCCTTAGTACACTGTAAGAAATACTTGTATCAAAAATTGATATTATACTAGTTATAATTGATATATCACTAAAAATGAAAGCAATTACTTTATATCAAAGGGCTGCTTCACTAAGTGTTCTAATACACCAATGCAATAAAGTGTTCTAGTACACTAATAGGTGATTCACTACACCTTTCTGGTGTTGTGAATCATCTAGGATTTTTGCACACTACTTGGTGTAAAGTAGCCGATATTATGATTGTTATCCAGTAACACTAAAATTTATATTTACTGTAGCATACATAAGAATAAGTAAAGTTACTTTTACGATACAATAGGAAGCAAGAATAATAAATTTAGGATGCATGCATACAATCTTTCTTAAATCAAAATTAGTTTGTTAATTAAGCATACACACAGCACAGACAGAATGCTAATATAAATTTGAACATAACGAAGTGAATAGAAGTTAAATATTATTAAACTATTTTGTACAATCGACTGATTTATGTAAATCTTGTATACTACTTGGTGTAAAGTAGCCTACACCGTGTTTGTTATTTAATAACACTAAAATTTATAATTACTGTAGGATACATAAGAATAATTAAAGTTACTTTTACGATGCAATATGAAACAAGACTGATAAATTTAGGATGCATGTATACAATATTTCTTAAATCAAAATTAGTTTGCTAATTAAGAATACACACAACACAGACAGATTGCTAATATAAATTTGAACATAACCAACTGAATAGAAGTTAAATATTATGAAACTATTTTATACAATCGACTGATTTATGTAAATCTTGTATACAACTAGGTGTAAAGTAGCCGACTTCATGAAATATTCAATAACACTAAAATTTATATTTACAGTATACATAAGAATAAGTTAAGTTACTTTTACGATACAGTAGGAAGCAGGAATAATAAATTTAGGATACATGCTTACAATCTTTCTTAAATCAAAATTAGTTTGCTAATTAAGCATACACACAGCATAGACAGAATGCTAATATAAATTTGAACATAACCAAGTGAATAGAAGTTAAATGATATAAAACTATTTCATACAATTGACGGATTTATGTAAATCTTAATGAGAACATAAAATGTCGTTATTATGCAACTAAAAACATGTACGTATTTTATAACAGTTTATATGAGTAGTTAAATCAATTCGATTGAAAATACTTTGCAAATAATCGGCCACGATTAATATTCTTAACCATTTAGTAACAACGATTGAAACTTACGTGGTACGACCAGTTTGTCAATTCAATCCGGCGAGAAGACATTCACCAGCAAACTTCATGTAAACAAACCGCTATCTGGTCAATATCTTGAAATTGCATAATTATACGCCTTTAAACTTACAATAATAGTTCAAAAGCATTTGTTATACGTTTAAAATAAGCTCTACCATCATTTCACACAAGAATTTAGTTAAATAATTTAAATATACAATAATTATTCGCCAAATTTCAGGAGCTCTGAAAACACGCAGCCAACACTCTGCCGATTTGTGTAAGCTTTATCAATTATTGGTGTTAAGATTTAACTAAATCCTTTGAAGTGTATAAGAACGCTCAATTGGATATTAACTCGAAATAAAGTAATCAGTCATACATTCTTTATAGTTTTTCAAAGCAAAATTCGGATAGGTATTGCACCATAGGGTTTAGAGTGAAATTTAATTATTGCATGGCATCATAATACATGTTATGTGGGGCAAGATAAATGACTGCTTTCTGAACTCTAGTTGTTATGAATATTCGGATAGTTTTCATGCAATTTCCAAAAGTTTAATAATATAAATTTATTTTAAAAATTAAAAATGGAATTTATCAGAAAAATCAAAAATTAAAACGCAGCTGAGCAAAAATTTTAAAAATTTGTTTTCGATTTATTATTTTGTTTATTGCATGTTACGATATCATATGTTATATGAAATAAAAGTATGTTCATATTGTATGTTCAATACAATATAAAATTGAGAATGTTTATTTATCAGAAAAAATGAAAAATTGAAGTACAAGTTAATTACTGTTCACAAATATAACTGCTTTAGTGATTTATTTATTTGTTGTATGATGTAACATAGGAGAAAGGTTTAGGAATTTGTCATAGAAATTTAAAACGCATGTTATTAGATTTCAAAATTTTATTCACTCAGTTATTTATCAATTAAAGGTTTTTAAATTAGATAATATATATTAATTGATATAAGAGAATACCTCACGTTCTGAAATTTTTAGTTATTATAAAGATTCGGATATTTTTTCATGAAAATGCAAAGTTAGTATTTATTATTTTTTGAAAACACCAAATATTGACTTTGATTTCTGGATTTTATGTCTAATGAGATTTTTGATTAGGATAGCAGGCAAAACATCATTCTAAATTTATATTCAAGTCAATTGAAATCTAGTAGATTGCGATTTTTTTATTAGGATCAATTGAAAATTTCTCTTGTACTGAGAGGTGCACGGAAAAAACATTCTGGTAAAATTACAGTATTGTATGGTAATGACATTTCAGGTAAAAAATCAACCCGTAATTCCTATTAATAAAACTAAAAGATACATTATAAATTTATTTGGCAATTTTTCTTTTAATATGGTAAAGATTTACCGGAAATTTTGGTTTTTAAAATTATAGCTTTCCCATTTTATTAAAATTATATTTCCCGATTAAATATGTTACCACACATTTAATCGGAAATACAAAATGAAAAAGTATATTTAACTGATAAATGGTTTTTAGACCATGCTCAAAGGTATCATGAAAAAATTATGAAATTTTACAACATTGATATTACTAAACATTGATTCATTGGTATTACTAACTGTATTTCACTACGTTTTACCGCATCATTACCAAAGCACTTCGGTAAAAGCTACTGAGCTTTTTAATGCTCCCATGGATCCAGAAACACGGTAAATTTACTAAGTTGCTAATAATTCTTTAATACTCTTCCTAATTTGTAACCCTGGATTGTTGGAATGCGATACTTTCATTCATGCCTAGATGGAAGCAGCAGAAAGCTGTTTTGTACAAAAAGTCAAGTATTTCCACTTTTATAATAGGTGAAACAACCAGATAAACTAATTAAACCACATTCAACGGTTTATTTTATAAAACATATCCTAGTTTTAATGCCCATTACCGAATGAGAAGCTTAACTCTGATCTCAATTTAAATATTTTTATGGTTTTGAAACAATGCTTGTTGTAAATGGTTTCAAAATCGTAAAGGTAAAAAATGTTCTTTACCGAAACTCTACTGTTAATTGAATGGACAGACTGCTGTCGGTTATTTTACCGTAATTTTCGAATTAAAATTTCAACAGTGAATTTTTATGCTTTAATACTTTCTAACACAATTTTAATTACTTTCTTCAGGTTTTTAATTTTTAAAGATTATATTTGATGAAATTTTTAATTTTCTTTAACTAATCTTTGATTAAAAAATTAAAACTTGATTTGAGCGTGGGTTGTAAACTTAGAAATGTATCAAATAAAAATTTCACTAAAACGTTGAAATACTTATAATGGAAGTAAAACAGCATATTAGTAGAGAGCAGCAATGGCTTAGGGGATAGAGTGTTCTTTTCCCAGTAAGGTGACGCTGGTTCGAATTCCAGTGATGGCTGGTCGATATGAATTCTGCACCCGTCTCTCACCAAATACAGTGCTAACCTTAACTTGAAGATATCCCAGTGGTAGACAGTTAGAGTCTTCTGGCCGTCGGGCTAACCATGGTATGCTTTCACGGTTTTCCTTTCCATGTACCGCAAATTTCGGGTAAGATCTACCAAGGAGTCTTCCACGAAGTCTAGTTTTTCCCAACGCTTGATCTGGGAATTTCCTGTCTTCTGGGTCGAGTTCAAAGTTACAAGGTTACGGAGTTGAAATTTGAATAACTCAGTAATCGTAAACTCAGAATTTTGTTCAAAGTCGGTAATAAAATAAAATAAACTAATAAAGTGATGAAGTCTTAGATCTTTTTCTGTCTTTGTGATTTACTTATTGCTGGTAACGAAATAACACAACATTATGCGATATGCTAGAAAGATTAGAATTTTTCTATTTTGTTGTAAGGAGCGATTTGATAGAACTTTTTTGTCTTCAATTGTTAAACTTTATTATGTTTCAAGAAATTCAAATATTGTTTAATTTAAAATATTGGTTTCTGGACTCCCATTTTTTTGCTTTCGATCAGAAAAGCATGCTCAATGTCATTCAAAATTTTCAGATAATTTGATTTAAAATCAATTTCTGTTAGATGCAAGATAAGTCTCTTAGATTAAAAAAATATTAAGTTATGGTTTGAAAACAGCTTTAGGGTAGACTTCACGTATTGTTATCATTTTCAAGAGGAAGATTTTATGGTGTTTGCTATTCTTCGATATCGATATTAGTTTTTTGAAAAAGAGCGTTTAGAATATAATAAATTTTTAATATCAGTATAGTATTTTTTATTGTTATTTAATAAAACAAGGAAAGCTTAATATGATCCAAATGAATATAAATTACAGTGTATTTATGTTTAATATTAATCATATAAGTTTAAATCTATTAGTTACATTAATAACTATTGTATACATTAGTTTAATTAATAATTATATTAACTTAATTGGAAATCAGTAATTTTTTGATAACTAAAAATGGATCAGCTGTGAGAAAGTGATATTCTGTTCATAAATCTTTGAAAACAATACCGTTTCAGTGTTATATGAATAATTTTTTTTAACAGAAGGAATTACAAACAATATATGAAAGATAATAATATTCCAAAGATATCTGTTTTTGGTGAGTAAACAGATATTTTAGATATTTAACTGATTTCAAATTTAAGATAAAATCCAGTATGAAGATTTTAAATTCTGTATGCATTGTAATTGAATGGACTGTTATTGTGTTGTACTTTTGTATCTATTGGTATTGTACGGATTATTATAGTGTTGTGCTCTTATTCGTATATGTATTGTATTGATTGCTATTATGTTGTACTTGTATGTATCAGTATTGTTATTGTGTTATACTCTTGTGTGTGTATCGGTATTGTATGGATCGTTATTGTGTTATACTCTTCTATTTATCAGTATTATATGAATTGTTATTGCGTTGTACTCTTGTACACATGGTTATTTCATGGATTGTTATTGCGTTGTACTTTCATTCGCATTGGTATTGTATGGATTGTTATTGTGCTTTTGTCTTATACCCATTGGTACTGTAGGGATTGTTATTGATTTGAACTCTTGTGTGTGTTGGTTTTGCATGGATTTTCATGTTGTGCTACTGTATACATTGTTATTTTATGGATTGCTTTTGTGCTCTGCTCTTGTATGAATTGGTATTGCATAGATTGTGGATTGTTATTGTGTTGCATTTTGTATATATTCGTAATGTATGGATTGATATTGTGCTGTACTGCTATATGTATTGTTACTGCATGGATTGTGGGTTGTTATTGTGTTGTATTTTGTATGTATTCGCAATGTATGGATTGATATTGCGCTGTACTGCTATATGTATTGTTACTGCATGGATTGTTATTGTGTTGCACTCTGTATTTGTATTGTATGGATTGGTATTGCGTTGTACTCTTATATGTATTGGTATTTGATGTTTTTATTCACTCGAGCTTTTAAACTGAAATTTATTCGATTTTTCAAAAAAAAATTATGAAAGTATACGTGAAGATAATAAATTTTCCAATTATGTTTTTATACAAAAACAACCGTTGAATGGACTGTATTTTATTTTAAAAATATCATACGAAAAACACCTCTTTTGAATTTTTCAATGATACCTGAACACGATTTTTCTTAACTGAAGGAAGTACTCTTCCAATCAATTAAATACTCGTTTCGCAGTAGACTTAAAGCTGAATGTAATTTATTAGAATTAATCACTTACTTGTAATTAAGAATAGGTAATTTCAATTTCTTGAAATGTTATTTACTCATAAGTAATGATTAAAGGCTATAATAATTATAATTCTAAAGCCAAAATATGACTGCCTGCATTCTCGAGTACAATGATGAGGGATTGAAATCAGGAATAAAAGCGATAGATTAACTTATCCATTAAGTTTTGCTTTACTCTGTTCAATAAAATGCCAATGATAAAAAGTAATCACTTACTTGTAATTAAGATTACTTGATTCCACTTGCTTGAAATCTTGTATATTTATAGATAGATAAGTAGATAAGCATTAACGAAAATCAGGATATGGTAGTAAATGTTAATTATGATTTTTTGTTACACAATTAAAGTTGTTAAATATAATTAATTGTAATCAAAAATGCAAGATGTTTACTAACTTATAATGCATCGAATTTTGCTTAACTTTGCTTAACAAAATGTAAAGGATTACGACGAATCACCTACTTTGTTATCTAGATAATGTAATAACAATTGATTGAAAAAAGATCATAAACAATTATTAAGATCATGAATTGCAATCTCGAGTACAATAATGAGTGATTGAAATCAAGAATAAAAGCGATAGATTAACTTATCCATTAAGTTTTGTTTAACTCTGCTCAAAAAAATGCCAATGATAAGAAGTAATCATTTACTTGTAATTAAGATTACGTGATTCCACTTGCTTGAAATCTTTTATATTTATAGATAGATAATCATTAATTAAAATCAGGATATGGTAGTAAACGTTAATTATGATTTTTTGTTACACTATTAAAGTTGTTAAATATAATTAATTGTAATCAAAATTGAAAGAGGTTTACTAACTTATGATGCATCGGATTTTGCTTAACTTTGCTTAACAAAATGTAATGAATTACGACGAATCACCAACTTTGCTATCAAGATAGTGTAATTATAATTGATTGAAAAAGATCATAAACAATTATTAAGATCATAAACAATTATTAAGATCATAAACAATGAATATTTGTTATCATAATTATAATTATAAACGTAAATTATAATTGCTTGCAATAGCGACAGCAATTTTTATATTTATTGTAATTGAGCTTATTAGTAACTAACTAATTTGCTATTTATTAAATTTTACTCAACTTAGTTTTGCAAATTGCCAGAAACTCGACAAATTTTACTATATTTTGGTAGTTTTGACCATATTTCGACCATGGCTGTAATCATAAATAAATATTTCTTGTAATCACGCTTGTATATTATAACTATTAATCATCATTGATTCTAAGGAAGATTATAACTAAATAATAAACTTTTAATCCAATAAATTTTGTTTACCTCTATTTCATTGCCTATTTTTGAAAAGCTTTTCGAGAGAGAAGAAAAATGTAACTTCAGTAGTTACTGTATAAAGCAAACAAATGTAATTTTTAAGTATAATATTTGAAAAAAAAGTTTGAAGTTACTTGAATAATAATTGTAGCTATAAGTCAGTTACAACCTATTGTATTCTTAAAAAATAAAAACTTGATATCAAAAATTTTACACATTACCTTTGGGAACTTCTAATGTTTGCTGAATTAAGAATGGTATAATTTCTCCAAAATTATATCATTCAATTCCATTCTTGTATACATTTTTCATTTTGAAACTTAAATGTATTGTCAAAAATAATGCTCTAAATTTATGAGGAAATTTAACCAAAATCAAAGTGTTTTACTTTTAATGGATTTTGTAAATTTTTTTTTACCGGGAACATTTAGATATCGTCCAAGAAAATTCAAGATTAATGAAATTTTTAAGTTTATTGAAATAGTATTATTCCGGAAAATTAATGCACGTTATCATTTAAGTATAGCCAAAGCTTAAGATATACAAAAGACAAATTAAGGCTCATTTTTTTACTAAAGACATTAAAATCAAATGGAAAAGGATTCAACTTTTTTTCAAAAAATACTTCTCTGCCTTGTTTTTATGCACATATTAAACGCAATCGGATTCTTTCAAAAGTAACTCTGGCTTTTTTATATTTTTCTTTGGGAAAATTACCGTACTGTATAGTAATGAGATTTATGGTAGAAAACAACAGCAACATAATTCTGTTAAATAAATAAATAAAACCAAAATATATGGTATTTAAATCATTTAATTAAAAAATTTTCCGTTCATGTGGTAACGGTCTACCGAAACTTTGGTTTTCATAATTGTAGTTTACTATTTAATAACAATTTAATAGCATACACACATTTAATAAAAAAAAATTTAACCGAATAAATGGTTTTCCTGACATGTTATAAGGCATCATGATCAAACTACTAACTTTTATCACATTATATAAAACAATATTTTATTGTTGGTTTTACCAAAATCATTACCAAAGTGCTTATGTGAAAATTACTGAGCTTTTCGGTGTCCCCATAGAACTAGAAATACGTTAAATTGTATAATATTTTGGTAGTTTTGACCCTATTTTTTCTCTGTGAATTAAAAACTAAATGCTTGCTGGTTTTTATTTTTATTAACCTGCACTAAATGTGAAGCATTCATTCACGAAAATTATAAAGCATTGCAAAAATATATAATTTTCTTTTAAAAAAATTCTCTGGAATATAATACAAATGACAAAGCATTTAAAATTTAATAGGGAATTTTAACGGAGCCCTCAACAGTCCCTGTTACCGGGATAATTGTGCGTCTCTTCCTCCTTTGAGTGCAGCTTAAGTCATAAGTTACAAAATGGCTTAGCTTTTTTAAAGAAAAGTCTGTTTCAGTAAGTACAAAGTTTTAGGAAAAATTCATGCAGACCTGCTTTCTTTTCAGAGAAAAGAACTTTTCTAAGTTTGTAATATTATTTTGTCTCTTATTAATTCATTTCTGATTACTTAATGTACTCAATCCTGATTACATAAACGTGGATTGGTCAAATAAATAAATGTGCACCTCGCATGATAGATGTAGGTGATCATAGTATTCTTTTACACGAGGAAATGTAAGTTTTTTCTCCGGTTTTTCTTGACACAATCTACTTATAAGCGCATCTCATTTACGTCTCGAGCGAACAACACAAATTTTAGATTGCAAACATTCAAAATTTCAATAGCTAAGGCGATTACTTCATGTTTTTACACTTATAAAATGTAAGTTTTTTTTAAATCTAAAATATCTCTTGACTTAATATTCTAATACATATTCGATATTCTTGAAAATATTTTGTTACAAATTCTTTTAATATTCACCCCACATGATGTTTGGAAGAGTAATATATCTCTTGGAATACTGACATTCAAGATTGGATCGATTCCTGCATTTTTTTACATCTAAAAATGTGAGTTTTTTTTTTAACATTTCTTGACAAAATCTACTAAATACATATATAAGTTTTTCAAAAATATTTTGGAACATTATCTTTAAATATTCTTTTCATACACTTCATGAAAATAGTAATAAAGCTCTACGAATACAGTAATTCGAAATTCAATATTTTCTTTGATTCCTGCATGTTTGGACACCCAAAAATGTGAGCTTTTTTTTCGAAATATATCTTAATATAATCTTCCATTATAATCTTTTAAAATTATCTTTAAAATTATTAAAATTATCTATTTGAGCGTCTTTCAGAAAATCTAGAAGCATTATCTTTTAATGCTCTCTTCATACTATATTGCATTGAAGCAAAATGAAAATCTTGGATATTAGATATGCAAAATTGTCATGACTTTACTGATTCTTATAGGTTTTCATACCTGAACATTTTATAACTTTATATTTTGCTGACTTAATTTTTGGGTTCACGACTACTAATGTTCAAATCCGTAGCGTTGTAATTTTGAACCCAATCCGGAAGACAAGGGAATTTCTGGATCAAGTATCGGGAGAAATTTTGCTTTCGTAGGACTTTTTGATGGAACTAATCTGCATTTGCGTTACATTGAGAGATAGACCACGAGAACCTCTCATGGTTAGCGTGACCCTAAGGGAGCTCTAACCCATGATCCGTCTACCACTCATATTTCACGTAAGCACAGTAGTCAGTGCAAGCCAGATGTGGAATTCGTATCGGTCAGTCATCGCATGGTTCGTCAAGTCGGAAGGCGAGCTCTCTATCCCCTGAGCCACCTTAACATTTTATTTTATTTTATAACCGTCGTTGAACAGCCGACCCAATTTCATGGGTTTACGACTACTTACGTTCAACTCCGTAGCTTTGTAATTTTGAACCAATCCAGAAGACAAGGAAACTCCTGGATCAGTACCCCCAGAGGTATTGATTTGTTGTGGGAACATGGAGGACTTTGAGACTCGACAGATTTAACGTGCATCAGTCACCATTTACTACACGGGGAGTCTTCGGCCTGCGAGGATCGAACCCAGGACCACTTGAATATGGGCCCAGCGCCCTACCGACCAGGCTATCCCGGCCCCCACCTTAACATTTGAGTGTTTCCAAATTGTCTCTTTGCGTAATCTTCTAATATACTCTTCATTCATTGTTTGCAACAAAAATGAAGCTTTTAGATCATGCACAATCAAAATTATAATATTAGTACCGATCTTTCGAGGGTTTGTTCGTAGAAATTAGTATGTTCTTTTTAAAATATTTCTTTGTATAATCTTCTACTGTGTTTTTTATCTATTGATTGCAAAAATAAATTAAGCTTTTTGATCACAGAAATAAAAAAATTGCAATAACTGCATCGATAGCAGCGTGTTTTTACACCTTAAAATGTGTGCTTTTTTAAAATATTTTTTTCAAGCTCCTACTGTGCTCTGCATACAATGCCTGCAAAAACAATGAAGCCCTTAGATCACAGACATTAATGATGTAATAACAGCACCGATCTTTGCATGTTTTGTGTCTAGAAATTAGTGTTTCTTTTCTTCAAAATGTGCTTTTCAATAACTTGCGATTGCAGTAACTGCAGAGATCTCTTCATGTTTTAATGCCGATAATATAACGTCTTTTCGTTCAAATATCTAACATAATTTTCTAATTTTAATTGCTTTTTAATTGCCAACGAAAACAATAAAACTTTTGGGTCAATATTCAAAATTGTAATAACTGTTATTCACAACTGTACCGATCCTTGCCTTGTTTTATTATGCTACATTTATCATTTTTTCTACAAAATATCTAACATAAACTTCCAATATACACTTCATATTTTTCTAACAAAAACAATTACACTTTTGGATCATATATACTCAAAACTACAATAATTGAGCCGATCCCTGCATCGTTATAATAACTACAAAATAACGTTTATTTTCTTCAAAATATCTAACTTAATCTTCTGATATACTCTTCATATATTACTTGCAAAGGCAATGAGGTTTTTGATCTCAGGCAATAGGAATTGCAAAAATTGCACTGGACCCGGCACGTTTTAATAATCACAATGTAACGTTTTTTCCCCCAAAATATGGAACATAATCTTCCAATATACTCCATATATTTTGCTAGCGAAAACAATGAAAATTTTGGGTCACAGGTATTTGAAATTGCTATAACTGTTTATTATAATTGTGCCGATCCTTGTACCGCCTTAATATCTTTCCTCTATCGTTTTTCTACAAAATACTCATAAACTTCCAATATGCACTTCATATTTTGACAGCAAAAACAATTACACTTTTAGATCGCAGACTTTCAAAATTGCAATTATTGCGCCGATCCCGGCAATATTTTAATACCTGCAATATAACGCCTTTTTCCTTCAAAATATCTATCATAATCTTCTAATATACTCTTCATATATTGCTTGCAAAAACAATGAAGCTTTTGGATCACATACGTTCAGAATTGCAAAAATTGCACAGATCCCTACTCGTTAAAAATTCCTTCAATATAACGTTTTTTCCCTCAAAATATCTAACATAATCTTCCAATATACTTTTCATATTTTGCTAGCGAAAACAATGAAACTCTTGGGTCACAGATGGGTCATTCTCACTGAAAAGGTACAAATAGACTAAAAAAATTTCTTAAATTAAAGTAATTAAAAAAGTGATAAAAATTACATAAATGCCTTTATTTATTTTTGTTATATTTCCTTATAATAATGGTCAAGTTTTCTACTTTATTTTTTGCAAGATTTAAAATATTTTAAATTCTGCCTTGTCCACGGAGGAGACATTTCGTGTTATAAAATATAAAATGTCAATAAAGACTAATTCATTAATTATTGGGTACAACTGATATGAGTTTAACATTAATAAGTAAATAATAAAATATTTCATTACTAGAGATAGAGCTACTTCCGATTGATCATGCTACTATGAAAGGAAACATCCATTTTTAACCTAGGTGTACAATTTTTTAAGTAACTCTTACTGAATATTAATAAATAAAAATGTAAAGGCTATTGAAATAAAAATTCCGACTCCACATGAAAGTTGAGTGTTGAGGGTACTCTTTTATGAACATTTTATGCAAGTTAAACATACTGTCGTCCAAATAACGTTTTTGTTTTTTCGCTTTTCTTCTTGTTATTGTTTCTTTTTTCCCTGGGCACAAACGGCTTGCTCTATCAATTTCTAGAAATTTAAGTACATTTAATCACAATTTTTCTTTTAAATCTTTTTCTGATACAGATTTCAAAGTTTCTTGCTCTTTTTTTTTTTAACTTTCTTCAAACAATATAGGGGTTTCTTTTAACTTCTGTCTAGCTTGTCTCATACTAAGTTTTTTCTGTTCCCTTCTCTTTTGCATTTGAACATTTGATTGCTTTCTTTTCTTGCATTTTGGTTTTGTAATTTTTTTCCTAAAATTTGAAGAGAAAAAAAATGTTAAACATCACAGAAATCATTTAGAAAAATTGCCAATATTTACTTCTCCGATAAGAAAAAGCTAAACTTAAATGATTTTCTTTAAAAATACAAGCAAATTTACACATTTGTTCCATTTTAAAAAATATCTATTAAAACAAAATAGTTTTTTAATTATTAAAATTGTATTATGGTTATCTAACACATTGTCTCTTCCATTGACAAGTCCACGGAGGAGACAAAAACTAGTTCTTGAACTTTTCTGATTTTTAATTTTAAAGTTACGAAAATGGGGCAGTTCTTTTTATTAAATATGCTATTTTTGCAATCTAAAATTCATATATCAAAAATAAAATAATTTTCTCCTACCTTCTTTAAGATGTCCACGGAGTATACGGCGAGAACTTTGTCAAACCCCAGTTGAGCACAACAATCCAAAACTGACACCAAAGAGAACAAAAACAACTGATAGTTAACATTAGAAAATGGAATGGTTACCTTTCCCAGCAGCTGTCTTATAGGGATTTCGCGTATGCTGCCCTTTATTACATATTTACCGAACTATATTAATTGTCCATGGAGGGTGATTTCATTTTTGATGGACAAAGTTTACTAGTCATTTATGTTACAAAAAAAAAATTGAATCAAAAGTTACTATCAACATTTAACTAGGTAAACTACAAAAATCATTAAAATAACATTTAAATTGTTTAACAGCCATTAAAAATTATTTTGTGTCACAGACGTAGGGACGTCCACGGAGGGGATTTTGAAGTTATGTTTATTAAAAAATAAGAATGAAGTATTAAATACATTTAGCAGAAATGCATATGATTTGTTAGTTAGAACTTTAAGAAAAATGATGAAGAAAAATATTAAGAAATCTGCTCTATTTCCTAATATTTATTACTCAGGGACTTAAAAAATCACCTTTTTGTGAGAATGACCCAGATATTCAAAATTGTAATAACTGTAACCTCTATCGTTTTTCTACTAAATAAACATAAACTTCCAATATACACTTCATNTCCCTTGAAAGGAAACATCCATTTTTAACCTAGGTGTACAATTTTTTAAGTAACTCTTACTGAATATTAATAATTAAAATGTAAAGACTATGGAAATAAAAATTCCGACTCCACATGAAAGTTGAGTGTTGAGGGTACTCTTTTATGAACATTTTATGCAAGTTAAACATACTGTCATCCAAATAGCGTTTTTGTTTTTTCTCTTTTCTTCTTGTTATTGTTTCTTTTTTTCCCTGGGCACAAACGGCTTGCTCTATCAATTTCTAGAAATTTAATTACATTTAATCAAAATTTTTCTGTTAAATCTTTTTCTGATACAGATATTAAAGTTTCTTGCTCTTTCTTTTTAACTTTCTTCAAACAATATAGGGTTTTCTTTTAATTTCTGTCTAGCTTTCTGTCCCCTTCTCTTTTGCATTTGAACATTTGACTGCTTTCTTTTCTTGCATTTTGGTTTTGCAATTTTTTTCCTAAAATTTGAAGGGAAAAAAATTTTTAAACATCACAGAAATCATTTAGAAAAATTGCCAATATTTACTTCTCCGATAAGAAAAAGTTAAACTTAATTGATTTTCTTTAAAAATACAAACAAATTTGCACATTTGTTCCATTTTAAAAAATATCAATTAAAACAAAATAGTTTTTTAATTATTAAAATTGTATTATGGTTATCTAACACATTGTCTCTTCCATTGACAAGTCCACGGAGGAGACAAAAACTAGTTCTTGAATTTTTCTGATTTTTAATTTTAAAGTTACGAAAATGGGGCAGTTCTTTTTATTAAATATGCTATTTTTGCAATCTAAAATTCATCTATCAAAAATAAAATAATTTTCTCTTACATTCTTTAAGATGTCCACGGAGTATACGGCGAGAACTTTGCCAAACCCCAGTTGAACACAACAATCTAAAACTGACACCAAAGAGAACAAAAACAACTGATAGTTAACATTAGAAAATGGAATGGTTACCTTTCCCAGCAGCTGTCTTATAGAGATTTCGCGTATGCTGCCCTTTATTACATATTTACCGAACTATATTAATTGTTCATGAAGGGTGATTTCATTTTTGATGGACAAAGTTTACTAGTCATTTATGTTAAAATTTTTTTTTTTTTTTAAAAAAAAATGTTGAATCAAAAGTTACTATCAACATTTAACTAGGTAAAACTACAAAAATCATTAAAATAACATTTAAATTGTTTAACAGCTATTAAAAATTATTTTGTGTCATAGACGTAGGGACGTCCACGGAGGGGATTTTGAAGTTATGTTTATTAAAAAATAAGAATGAAGTATTAAATACATTTAGCAGAAATGCATATGATTTGTTAGTTAGAACTTTAAGAAAAATGATGAAGAAAAATATTAAGAAATCTGCTCTATTTCCTAACATTTATTACTCAGGGACTTAAAAAATCACCTTTTTGTGAGAATGACCCAGATATTCAAAATTGTAATAACTGTAACCTCTATCGTTTTTCTACTAAATAAACATAAACTTCCAATATACACTTCATAATTTGCTAACAAAAACAATTACACTTTTAGATCACAGACATTCAAAATTGCAACAATTGCGCCGATCCCTGCATTGTTTTAATGCCTACAATATAACTTTTTTCCTTCTAAATATCTAAGATAATCATCTAATATACTCTTAATATATCGCGTGCAGAAACAATGAAGCTTTTGGATCGCAGACATTCCAACTTGCAATAACTGCGCCGATCCCTGCTTCTGACAATTTTTCATATAGGTGCAGAAAGCGGAGAAGGAAGCGTGGGGGTGGTGAAATGAGAATTTAGTGTGAAGAAAGGGAGGAGAGAATATTTGCGAGCAGCACAGAACCATAATTATCGCGGATAGTTGTGTGATTTGTGCATCGCAACAGCACACCTTCGGGACGAAACGAAACGCGAAAAATTTAGAGCAGCAATGCCTGTGAATTATGTTTTCACCGCGATCGCAGTTTTCAACGCCTCGTTCTTTACTTACGCGTTGTTATAAACACAATTTTTTTCTCTCTCGCGCCTATGGAGACTTGAAAATTCGTAGAAATTCTCTTTATTTTTATTTTTTTATTTACTATTAAACTCGAACTTCAAATAACGCTTTCATTATTTTTGTATGTTCAAGTTTTCGCTTAAACAGGGTATGAGCACGCCTGAGCGCAGAGGGATTTAAAGCAGAAATGCGAGGAAAATCGCGCGCCTTGATTTAAGAGGCTTATAGGATTCAGTTTCATGAAGGAGAGATTTTTGAAAAAATAAAAAAATGTTATTAATTTTTGTTTGTTGACTGAAAACAGATCGTAATTCTCCGTTTCCGTCTGAATTCTTTATTGCATATTTATGAATTTCGAAATAATTTCAATTGAAATGGAGGATATTTTTCCTTCTAATTAATAATTTAATCAAAAGCGAAGGCTAATTTTTAATATGCTTCTTGTATTATTATCTTTAATCGAATTAGTTTAATGCGCTTATGATGCTGATTAATTTCTCTTCGTGAAATGAGATAAAATAAAATAAAAATAAGACTAAAATCTCGATTTCTCTATTTTTCGGTAACAATACTAATTCTTTTGCTTTGATAAAATTTTAATTCAAATCTAGGATGACTTAACTGCAGTTTAGAGAATTCTAATCTTATATGTGCGTTTTCATATTTTTTGGTTTAAGAACTCTTCATTTAATATTTACTTCCTTCAATTAAGTATCCTACGTATAAAACTCCTTTAGTTCGCAAAATATTTTTAGCTAATTTACATAATAATACTATTTTGATATGAAATATTCTGATGTCATCTTTCTGAATAACATTATTCTATTATTACATATAGATATTTGTATGTAAATTATATAATTAATTATCAGTGTGGTGATATACTCTTTTGAAATTTTCCAGTTCCTATACGTATTTTTGTAGTAAAATTTGCATTATGAAGTATCGCTTTTCTTGACTTATGAATGGTTTTATATAATGTATTAGATCCATTTATTTTATGTAACAGAAGTTTGTAAATTAATTATAACATTGTTTCATTTGCGAAATAATCATACTTTTTGATCTTCTTTAAATTATATTTTGAGTTAATTAGTTCGAAGGTAAAAGTAATTAACCAAAATAGCTTACTCACTCCATACCAGCTAATTGGTATTAACATTTTTTGAGAAATTTTACATAGGAACTTTGTCCTGTCACCGACTATTAATTTGTAATTGAATATGGTGGAAAAGTAAAACATTCTAAATGTTTATTTCAAGTCCAGGCATCGCTGATTGAGGACGAGTTTACTCGTCATCAATCAACGATGACGACCGATGACGAGTTTACTCGTCATCGGTCAGCAACGTTTGCGAAGGAAGAAAAAATCGAGTTGCGAGTCGTCGAGAAAATCACAACTCATGGAGCTTAACTAAAAATATAAATCAAAACCTATTGGAAAATTATGGTTAAAATTTTTGCAGTAACATTTAAGCGTCACACTTAGAAAAATAATACTTTTTTAGTTAAGGGGCATGATAGGATTTTTCGGAAAGTATTCTATATTAAAATTTATGCTCCTGACATTCACATTATTTTATTGATTGAAATAAAAAAAATATGATTAAACGCAAAATAATAACATTGCTGAAATTTTTTTTTACGACACATATATGAAACTGAAAATTTAAAAAAAAAAATCTGTAGGTACATTTATTTCAATTATTTCGATAAACATACCTACTTAAATTTATCTCTCAAATTATTTGCATAAATTTATGACTGCGAAACAAATATAATTAAATTAAAATATTAATTTAAATTGTTTTTCTTTCTATTTCATCTTATCTCACACGCATCTTTATTCACAATAATAGAATAGTATAGAAACTATAAAAATTATTTTATTTATTTCATGAAGACCCATCTAAAATCGCACATTTTTTTCTGAAATTATATTAAATAATTTTGCAATTGTTTTGAAGACAAAAAAATCTGCATTTTTTTTTCAATTTAATTCGCATAAAATATGAAGAATTTTTCAAAACTTGTTCTTGAAATACTCTGTGGAATTCTGTTAGACAGGAAGTAATTTGTATTTTCTCTTAAATTGATTAAGTTAAAATTTTTACATCATTTATTTGGATCAATAATCTGAAGACTTTTCAAGATTAAATTGTGACTTCTTGATTGTCTTTTCTTTAAATATTTTATTTATTTGAACCATTTTCTCTAATATGAAACCTTTATTTTTGAAAGGATATAATACAAAAATAGAATGCACATATCATTATCATATGTGTTTACTGCAGACACGAGTCCATTAGTTTCTTCTTCAATAACGGCATCAACCATCAACCTGTAAACAGAAAGAAACATGCTATTATTACAAGAAAATTTTCTCAATCAAACACTGCTTTAGACGCTGCATTTTTTTTCAATGCGTCTTCATAAAATTCCTTTCTTAAAACTAAAGTTTTAAGATTTTTCTACTTTAAACGACCTTACTTGACTTACTTATCCAATATATAATGAAAGCATAAAATAAAGTTTTACTCATTTCAGTGTTTTTTTTTCTTCTTTTCATAACCCGTGAAGATGCGCGCCTTCTCAATGAACGTTAAATTGCGCTGGAGTAATAGAATGATCCCAAATGAAATTCATTAATACGCTGCAAAAAGCATTAAAATTTTTATTGGAATTCTAACACTTTTAAGCCATCATTGAGTATTTATTGCTCAACTATTTGAGGCTTCTTATCATTCTTTTTACAACCAAATTGAATAAAACATGATATGAATTTCTCATATAACTAGTATCGTCGTTGTCGTTTCTTTTTGTCACGCTAGAGCTGCAGAATGAGCTATCGGCGATGGTCCCTGAGGATGATCCTTAGACATGCCATCACAATTTTGATCATCTGCTGATGTGATGGCTCTCCTGTTTCGGTGGCCCAATGACCTGCATTCGAAGACGAGCACTTTAAGGTAGAACAGTTTAACGGGGACCGAAACCGCACACCCTTGGTCCTCTTGCAGACCGATCAAAGTGGTCAACCGCCTGCACACTGACCGCAGCCAGTGATTCTTCAATGCAGTGTTCTATTGGAAAACGATCAGTCCACTGCGGTATCCTATAATTAGTATACAAATTATTATTGCATACTCGATAAGATTGTTTTAAAGGTGACATAACAGTTTGTATTTAATTTTTTTCTGTGACTATAGTCGCATGCTGAAATTATATGTTCCTTGGGGGAAAAATATGCATGAATTGTTTGCTGTATTAATTCTCGATTTCTCTAGCAAAATTTCCTTTTGAGGAAGTTTCTAATTTTCATTTGGGTGATTCCTGTCAAAAACCTGTCTAATATTTGAACTTTTAATTCATTATTCAAACATGGATTAACCATACGTTGGCAGGCGTTGATCACTAATAAGTTACATAGGGGTCTTTGATGTTTTACTACGTCGTCGGTATTTATACACAGTTAGAGGATTTTTGTCAGATAGCAAAGCAATTTTGTACATATAGCAGTAAAACTTTCACTACCGTATGTTACAAAACAAAATCATTATGGACAAATTAAGGAGCATATAATAATGGAGCATAATATGTTTCCGTCGAAAAAATCACAGAAATTACTTAAAAAGCTTTAATAAAATATTTCTTTTCTAAATATTTTTTGTTAGTGTGAACACAACAAAAGCGTTAGAATTTATAAATTGTTGCTCATATACGGTATACATATAATACCCCATATTTCTTAATAGTAACCTATTTCGACACTCTGTCAGATATTATAGTGTTAGATACATGTACTTTGGTACACTAGTAGGAACAGTGTGGCATTATGCAATAGAATGTCCGCTCACCACATCCTACCACTTTAAACAATGAAAGCTAGAATTCCTCATAGCCTGGAAGAGATCCATCCATAAGAACAAAGTTGAAACAGAAGGCAACAAACCTCATTAATTTTCTAGAAGAATACGAGAAAATCCTGAAATAATTTTCTTGAAAAAATGACAAAATTATGCAATGTTGAGCAACAACCACAACTGAACTTGGCCAATTAGCTCTGGATACTTTTTAATCAAACGCCCTAACAAATAGAATAATCGTTTCTTTTTTTGNTTTTTTTTCATATTTCTTTTTATTTTCTTCTCTTTTTTGTTTCTATTTGCTACTTTTTCCTCTCTTTTTTCTATCTGTCTCGTCTTCCAACCTTAAACATTAGCCGATAAATGCCCTTTTAGGGGCATAGGCGCGGGGTTAAATGCTGGTGTGTGTGTGTGTGTACTTTGGTACATTGCAAACTAGTAGAAATCGCTTTAAAGGAGAACGAAAAAACGCCTTGAACTCCTGTCAGCCACGGAAATTAAAGTAATTTGAACAAACTTACAGACGTGTGATGTCATTCCATAATCCCAGTAATTGATAGAACTTCTAATGGCGGAAAAAAATGACAGTTTTTAGATTCGGAGTTTATACAATGCATAAGGTCATGACCCCATCGCGTCCTTTTGGGTAAATATATTTCATGAAACTATCTATCCGAATAAAGTTTTCAAACAAGCACCAGAAAGATGTATAGGAATAATGTTCTTTCTTAATGAACACATTTATCAAACCTTATTCATCCTAAAGAGAAAAATAAAGAGCCACAATGCGAAATATATACTTTATAAATGTACCAATGGTTAATGACTTTGCCAATTCGCTGCCTCACGAATCTATATTGGAACTTTTGTCTTCAGCAGTATGACTCCGACTGCTTTGTTTCTGCCCTCAGAGCTCCATGCTTCCCTTCTCCCTATTGATTAATCTATTCTCAGAGGATTTAAGCAAAATGGCATTACGCATTCAAATTGCAAAATTAATTTTCAGTTAATTTATTGACTTTTAAATTTAATGAAAATATTCTTAGATGTAAAATAAAGGTCTTAAATTTTATAACATACAAAGGAAAAGAAAAAATAAAATAAAAGGGGACATTTTAGTAGTATTTAACAATAAAATTATTATCGGATTAATTAATATTATGATAATTTTTATTAAAATTAAAACATTGGAACTCGATTTTTTTAAGATACATAAATTTCTTTTTAGATACCTCTAAAATGGTTAAATTTCTCACCTTCAAACCCTACTCACCTGAAATAAAAATAATAGTTGATGCTTATAAAACTGTTTAAGCTTTTTATGCTTAAGCAGTTTTTGAAGCTTTCAATAATCCCACATTTCTGGGTACATCGAAAGGCTGATTTTGACAAATTTAATAATCGTTAATATTTTCTTCAATAGAGTTTTTTTTTAAATATAATGCATGTTAAAATTTCATAGAATTTATTTCATTCGCAAATTCGTTTTGAGTTCATAAATTATAGATTGAGATATAAATTATAGGTGTCTAGATTGCTTCTCATAACAAAATGTTATTTTGATGGATAAAATATGTACATATATATGTATGTATACAATTTGACATAAAGCATCAGATAGTGTTTCTAAAAGTTTCCAAAGTGGCAGCAAAAATACTAAAACTCAACCTCTGAAAACAGAAAATAACGCACCTATTTTTTTAAAACTAAAATTCTTTTTTTTAAACTGGAACTTTTAAGCAGAAATCAAGTATTTTGTTTGAAGTTATTTATTTAAAGTTTTGGTTTTAAATCTGTTTTTCGCAATTCAAATTTTTTCACCCCATAAGCAAGATTTCTCGACATTTAATCAACCTATTTGGCTAAAACTTGTTATTGTTTAGAGTATGGCATGCTGTTTAAATTTATACTAGCACTTGAATATTGGCATATATGCTATATACCTTTTGGTAGTAATAAATAGCTCTCGAATAAAAATTAAAAAAGTTAAGTTCCTTTTTCAATTTAGGAAAAAATGCGTTTAATTTTTCAAGTTTTCAGAGATTTTAAAATATTTTTATTTAAGTTGCTTCAAGTCATTAATCCTTTGAAACAGAAGTTTTATTAAATATATTTCTCATACTTTTTGCATTATTTTATATTAATATAGATCAAAATAAGTTGAAAATGTTATATTTAGTGTTTTAATAATTTATGATTATAAAAGCCAGCATGAAACACAGGTCTTTTTTTTCCTGCGTTGAATGTAAAATCTTCCGCTTGCTTCCACGTGACAATTTTTATATTTGTACTGTTTGCAGTAATTAAGATCTAAGAGAAATAGTTTTCGAAATTTCTTTACTTTACAAAATCAATTATTGATAAAGTTTTGAATCTTAATGAAAAAAAATGTTTTGAATTTCTTCTTCTTATTATTTTTTTCTTGGTATTTCAAATTTTAGTACAAGTATTCTGATAATCTAACAGGTTTGTTTTACTAACTATTACACTGTTTATTTTATATTTTAAAAATATCAAAATATATTTTTTTTGTAGTTACAGTGTCCGGAAAAAAATACATAAAAGAGACACTGGCGTCCCATCTGTGTTAGAGATTTAATATGACTTTTACCGTAAGTGCAGGACGTCAAAATATCGTTTTCTTTTTAATATTTCAGCTCTTAAGATAATTCAATTATAAAAGTTTTGGCTTAATTTAAACAAAATGTTCATATCTGAATAATGTCTGTGGTAATGTTAAACTCCATTCAGAATTTTAAGGTGAATTTTAGATAAGTTATAGTTTTAGATAAGATAAGAAAAAATTTACATTGATATTTTCTCGAAGAAATCAAAAACCCCTAGACTATTCAAGTGTACAAAACTGCAAGAAATGGATACTCAAATATCCGAAAACTTTCTTCTGTTTTGACGAAAACGTTTCTTGGCATATGCTCCGAGAAAATATTTCGTCAAGGTGCCGAAATAACTATCGTCACTTCTTCGTGGAAAGAAATTTCGTCAAAATTAAAGAAATAATTCGTCACTCAATTTTTTCCACAAAAAAACCACGTATTGCCTTATATATATTTCTTTCCTAATAATCACTTTAAGGCGAGCAAACTATAGGTGGCAGAACACGACAAAGACAAATAGAACAGAGGGATAAATTACATCCAAGTTTGAACTGGGATTAGAGCCCCGGATCTTCTTGACACGAGGCTAACTCCTTGACCACCATACATACTGGTAGGCATATTCCTCACTTTATTTATGAATTGTATAGTCTTCATTCCAGTTTTGTTATTTTAGTTAACTCCCACAACTTGTTCGTTATTCTCCCACAATGCAATACGATGAGATTTCGAGTTGAGGAAACATTTTCGTCATGCATTTGAAAGTAGGCGTTCCGTCACAAATCACGTGAATTCGTGACGAAATGATTCTCAAAATTAACGAAATACTGCTCATTGATTGCAGAAAATAAAACTCTAAGGATCAGGGACATAAAAAGAGAGAGTTTTATTTCTGATAGTGTATAAATCCACTCAGGATAGTCATGACAACTATATGGCAAGCATAAGTCTAAAATTCTTTTAGCGTCTGTTGCGAACGATTCGTAAAATATTTAGTATACATATATTCGTGATACATTCGTATATACAAAGTGACACATGACGCTAGCCTAAACAATAAATTGAAATTTGCCAATATATTTACACTCAGGATGATAATCCACTTCTTAGATGTACTTTACTTTACTTTGAAGAATTAGGGTTTGATCCACATTGGATGCTTAGGCCACTGGAGGCTTAGACCTATCCAGTTTTGGGTCAGCTTTCAGCTTGTCTGCAATAAAACAACGGCGTTGTGTAGAATGCTGACCACCTTACCACAATCATATCGTTGCTTACGTAATTGTTTAGCTTTAACTTAAATGAACCCCTGCTCACAATTGTTTTTACAGAAATGCTTAGCTTTCATCTTAGTTTAAAACGCATTCTATACAGTTGATGCGCACCTAGCATCACATACTTTTATATTCTCTCTCTCTCTCTCTCTCTCTCTCTATATATATATATATATATAATGCTTTATGNAAATTAGCAAGTTGATCATAAATGTAATTAAATTTTTAACTTTTTATTTTTACTTTAGGTTTATTAGAAAACAAGAAAATAAACGTGGTTCTAAACACTAAACTAAAGTCGGTTCCCTTTTTTTCAATTTAAAATTAGTCAAGTTGCCTTCCATATATTTATATTTTTATTTATTTCCCATATTAAAACAGCGATAACTTCAAAAAAAATTATATTTTTTTCTTCCTTTTTTATTTTTTATGTCTTCATATTTTCATATTCAGTAAAAAGACAATAAATTTTATTTTACATCTTAATATAATGCAGTTCATATGTTATATTTTCTGAACAATGAGTATAAATTTTCGTTAATTTGAAAGTCAGTAGACATTTTATTTTTGCGCCAGTTATACTATATATATTGATCATAAGAAGAACAAATAAGAAAATGTGCGCTTGTTATAGAGGTTAAAGCTAATAAATCTAACAAAAGTTCTGAGAAATTTCCTGTAAAACGCAGGTTAAAAACAGCCAACAGCTTGTTCTTTTTTATCTTTTCCTTTTAAACAACGTAATAATAAGATCGATTGCTCCAAAACTTTTCAAGTTTCTTCGCCAAAACAACGCCATTACACTTATTTCCGATTGTGTTTTTCCATTTCCTATTCTCGTAAATTCTTCATTTTACCGATAGTTCTTCAACGAATAATCCCCTCTCTAAAATTTTGAAGAAAAAAAAGAACAATAAAAAAGCTCCAGAAATGACTCTAAACGAAGATTTTCGACGATGCTCTTTCGAATCATTTTCGACCACACCTGTTCGATCACTTTAACATCTTCTTTCCTTCTTCAAGAACTGCATCAGGTTAATCTCCTCCATCCCCATCGAACGTTTCTACCCCTATCCCCCCTTTTTAGAAGTCCAATCGAACCTCTTCCTTTCTTACAACCAACCGCACATCATAACCGATACATTTTTTCCCCCTTTCTCGTCTCCATCTTCCAGATCGAACTCCTTCCTATCTTCTTCATCGGGGTTCATTCTTTCCCCCATTTTTTCCCCGCCGGGGTACGTTCATACCCCGTCTTTTCCAACTAACGCTCATTCTGTAATTGGGAGTGCAGCTCAATCATCGGGGCCATGTTTTAAAAACATTCTTTATAATTAATTCAGGCCCCCTTCTATCCCTTCTTCTTCGTTCTAAAAGGGGATGAAGAGAATGCGGGGGTGGAAGAAGAAGTAGCAGCGCTTTTGACGTGCCGGTGGAAAATTGGCATCGATTTTCCTCGAACTGAATTTTCCTTCATCCTTATTGGCCAGTCGTCCCCTTACGAGAGGCAATCGCATTGATTTTTGGGTTCTTTAAAATTCGTGGCGAATGTTTGCAAAGGAACTCGCTTCTCTGCGTGAATAGCCACTCTCTGCTACTATTCGAATATTCGAATCCCCTTCCCACACAAACACCGACACTTCCGCTTCGAAGAACTTTTTTTTTTCATCATCATCTCACCCCTACCCCTCCATTACAACACTACCTACTTTATGTAAAACTTTTGGATTTTGGAGCACTTTTCGGTTACGTGTTTTCTGGTTCTCTTTTCCGTTTTTTTGAAGTTTGTTTCTGGAAAAATGCTACTCTCCCGTAGTTCCCCCCTTAAGGATAGCTTGAAAAAAAAACAAAAAAAGGGGGATGGAAATGTTGATTTTTGGAATATAAATAATTGAACAAAACGTCTCTTTTCTGTTTTTTTAATATTATTTTTTGTAGTAATGTTTGAATAGTTTTGAAATATTTAAAAACTACTAAGATTTTAAGATTTAAGGATAGTTTGAAGCTGAAAATTCTATCTGAAGTCTACCTCTTTTTTTTTACCAAGTTATACTTAAAGGAGAAATATCGGAATTATTTACCCTTTTTGCTTTTTTAGCAAGCTATCTTAAGATTTAAAGGTAAATAAGAATTAAAATAATAAAAATTCAAACATGTATTTGAAAAAAACATACAGCTGTGGTTTGATGCAAAAAGAGTAAAGATCAAAATTATAAATTTTGAGAAATTAATTAGTTTTCAATACGTATTTCCATAGACGTGACAAGACAATAATCTTTCACAGAAAATGCTTTGACCGTTTAAGTTTGGTATCACCCTTACGTAAAAGTCAGAGCTTCTGTTACCCAATTACATATTTTTTACTCGCATTAGATAGCTTTTAATTAAACCAGAGGTATTTAAAAAAGTTATTATATTGTTGTGAAAAAATTTCTATGCAACAGGAAAATGAATATATACTCTGTTTTCCTTTATTCCATACTCTTTTTCAATTACATTTTTCAGCGATATCGACACATTATAAAGAATATTTTTTATATTAGGATAATTTTATGTTAGGATATTAGGATAATTGCTTCAGAAATATCACATTTAATTATACCAAAAGATGTGTCCTGAGGAAGACTTTTGGTTTTTTCCTATTAACAGTTTTATATTCTATATTATTTTTATATTATTTGTGTANCACAAATATATAAACAATTAGGCAAAATAAAAACTACCTGTTCTGCCAACTTTTGGAAATATTTATTATATAATTTATAGCATTTTCGTGACGAGTAACGAGAAATTTTCTATTTAGGTTTACAGTTTTAGTTTCAAATATAATGCAAGTTTTTAGTTTTTATTTTCATTTAATTGTTTCATAAAACGTACAAACATATTTTATAAAAATAGTATGAATCATTAAATAGAAACATATCATAATTTAGATTGATATAGACGTTGTATAAACACCATAAATAAAAACATGCCAAAAACAATTTGATTAATCTTTTTAAATTTTTTTTATTGGACAAAAAACTATGGAATAACGGAAATAAGGGGTGAGATTTACATGGTCCAGTGTACAACACCCTATTGTATCTCGAATCAAATTTTCTTTTTATAATTTGTTTCATAAAGTGATATGAACAATTTGTACATAAAATGCATATTAATGAACAGACGTATAATGTATTTCCCATAAAATATTTAGACTTTTAAAATTTTGGCATATATAAAAATAAAAGATTGAAATTCTTCCAAGGTATAACTCTTTTTCTTATAGTAAGTCAATGCGAGGAAAAATAATAAAATAATCTAAAGTCAATTTATTCTAGTATTAAACATAAGTGCGGTTCCACTTGGCAAATAAGCTGATTTTTAATGATTTTTCTGCACTCATTTGTCATTATTTATCGATTTGTTAGCGATTTAATAACGATCTATCAGTTTTGAAACTATATCTTTCTTTCTCATTTTAATATTAATCCTTTCCACATGCACGTTTGACATTTTTTATTTTATAAGACTAAAATTATGCATCAAGAGTGGTTATTAAGAAATACGCGTGTACACTCAGTATGTACTACTAACATACTCTACAAAAACTACGGAAAAAGTAAAAAAAAAAATTAATAATGAAATTTTCCAAAATCTTAATGATATGGAAACTATTCTTTTACATTCAAAGTACAAAAATTATACGTTAAGGGTGGTTATTAAGAATTACGTGTGCACACTCAGCTTGTACTATGAGCATTCTCTACAAAAGCTACAGAAAAAAAAGAAAGAAATTGATTAATGAATTTTTCCAAAATATTAATGATATCTAAACTATTATTTTTAATTGAAAGTAGCTGAAATTTTTCTGCAGTAGAATTCAAACTGAAATAAAAGCGAATTGACATGAAGAGAGAATACTTGTTCGAGTGTAATATATTTTAAAAGCCATGAAATGGAAGACAAAGTGAATCTCAGTTATGCTCTATTTCATTCTGGTTTAAGGTTCATTAAAGACACATAAAACTTCAAATGAAGTGATAGTTAAAGAACTTTAGACACATCTGGTGTTGAAATATCGTTTTCTAGATTGCTTTTCTCGGATTATGTCGATGGAATACTAGTATACTTTTATATACTTATTTATTGTTTATTAATTATAAGGAAATTCGGATTACACTGTGAAACATATGTTTTCTAATTTAGTAGCTATGCATGAATAAAAATTAAATATTATTTAGAACTGAAGCTCTTAGTTCTGAATAGGTCTGAGTTCAAAGTTACCTTTTATAATACCCAAATTTGGGTAGACGCTTCCAATCACTTTTTTTTTCAATTTATGGTAAGTTTAAAATTTCTATTTGCCAATAAAATGTTCGTTCTCTTAAACTCAATGACGAAGCTCAAAACTCAACTCAATCTCTGACCAAGTTGTATTTCAATGAATTTTTATCATTGTGGAGTTCATGGTTATAAGGTTTTAACTCCATCAAGTCAATTGTTTTGAGAAACCTCTGAACTCATTTTTACCATGAACTCAAATTAAAATATGTCACAGATTGCACAATTGAACCGTCTTTTAAATTCAATCACAAAGCTCAAAACTCAACTCAAGCAATGACTAAGTTGCACTTTAATGGATTACTTTCAAATGTGGAGTTCATGGTAATGAGGCTACTAATTGCTTAGCTAAGAATACCAGTTTCTGTTTTTCACATATCATGACTCGTACTTTTCAATAATTCCATTAAGCAAATGTAACGAATATTTTCTGGCCTCATGTATTCTATGAACTCGATGATATAAATAGAAATATGTCACAGATTGCACAATTGAACTTTCTTTTAAACTCAATCACAAAGCTCAAATCTCAACTCAAGCAATAACTAAGTTCTACTTTAATGAATTACTTTCAACCGTGGAATTCATGGTAATGAGGCTACTACTTTTTTGGCTAAGAATACCAGTTTCTGTCCTTCACATATCATGACTAGTACTTTTCTATAACTCCATTATGTCAATTGTAACGAGCAACCTCTGGACTCGTTTTTTTTCAAGAACTCAACGATATAATAAAAATAAATCATAGATAAGACGAATTCTTGAAGTTTTCAAATGGCTCAGAAAAAAATCTGTCCCAATGTTCCGTCTTATATCTGTCCATGACTGCTTTTTTAGGCAACTCCAACTTATCAACGTTGCCCCTTGTTTAATCTTGAGAAAGATATGGACTTGGCTCATCTTTACATGTCACCTCTTCGGAAGAACAGGCTCTTCCTCGTTTTCTGATTTCAGATCGCTACGAGTTTACTCAGAACGTCCTGTTGTTGATATACTGATGTCACTTTTTCTCAGAGTTTTTATGTATGCTATTTGATGCTCATTTTTCTTGTTACATGCCATTAGAAAAAAAAAATAAATCTGAAAGCAAAAATATATTGTCATCTGTCCTGCCATTTTTAATAAATT
Source organism: Parasteatoda tepidariorum (assembly GCF_043381705.1). Lineage (NCBI taxonomy): Eukaryota > Metazoa > Arthropoda > Arachnida > Araneae > Theridiidae > Parasteatoda > Parasteatoda tepidariorum. Next base: position 54,045,467 of record NC_092213.1, on the reverse strand, counting down.
TGAAAAGAGACTTTAAGAATAGAAACGAAGTATTTCCAACTTAAATAATTTTAAAATAAATATGAATTATTTTAGAGTGGTGAAGTTTTTTCAGTTTTATCAAGATGGAACTAATTTAGCACCATTCTAACTCAACACACAGTAGGCCTAAATTTTGTGTGGGTTTTGAAACCTTTAAGAAGATTAAAATTTCAAGTAAAGTATCACCTACTACACAAACCTAATTTACTTTTTAATAAGTTTAGGTAGAATTTTTTTCTAAAAGAAAGTAACCGATTAAAAACTGTGTTTCGAAAATCAATACATAGTTTTATTTTACCCTTATATTTTTCTTAAAACATATTTGAATTGAAATTGTTTTTTTAATAAATATGTTAGAGCGGAATTCATTGATTCTATAAATAGATTATCTTTCTTTACTGATTACTACATCCATATAAGTATTCTAGAGCGTTGAAAGTCAACATAAAAGTTTATTACGTATAATGTTTTGAATTTAAAAAAATGCCCGTTTCTAATTTTTCATCGCTAACTGGTTTAAATTTCAAAGCTAATTTAAGGGAAAATTTTAGTCTTGGCCATAAATAATAACCACTTTGTTTAATCATGGATTACCATTGTCTAATAGTAGATTAATATTGCCTAATACTGGATTAACATTGCCTAATCCTGGGTTAACATTGCCTAATCATGGTAACGAATGGATCTTTTTGAACAACAGCTTGGTTTCATTTTCAATAATTCAAATTGAAATTTTTTAAAAATTACAAATTATGTAATTTTTAAACAAAATGAATTATCTTGGAGATATGAAACCATTTTGTATTCCAACCTATAAAACCATTTCGTATTCAACTACAATATTAGACTAACTGAATAGCATATAGTTTCTTGCTATTTGTTTAAATTTATCTTTTTTATATTTCAATACAATGCAGACGGATAGTAACTGTAAAAATTTTGATTTTACACGAATAATACTCACTTGAAAAACAGTGCATAAATATTTCCAGAAGTATTCATCTCAGATATTAAATGACAATTCATTTACATTTTCCTAATTTAGATAGAAACTTTGCAAATATTTAAAGCCAATAATTTTGAAAAAAAAGTATGTTAGAGATATGAAACCATTTTATTATTAACAATATCTGACTAATTAAACATTATATTAATTTTTTCTCTTTGCCTATATTTAGCTTTTCATTCTTGAATAAAATGCCAGACACATAGTAACTGGCAGAAAATTTTACACGAATAACACTCGTGTGAAAAACAATGCATGAATTATTCCAGATGCATTAATTTCAGTATTAAAGAGACAATTCATTCCCAGTTTGATACTAAAAATCGAAATTGTATAAAAGATTCAAATTTAATAATTGTGAAACAAAAGTTTTGGAGAACTGAAAGCATTTCGACCTTATCAAGATTTGTCTAACTAAACACCAGATTATTTCTTGCTCTTTGTTTCAACTTATTTTTACATATTTGAAAGAAACGCATTGTAAGAGATTAAAGTTAAAACAGCTACTGCATGTACAGCTTTTTTATGCTTACAATACTCATGTGTAAATCAATAAAATAGTATTAGTTTAAACTTGACTTTTGATGCTTCAATAAAATGCCAGGCGCATAGTGACTGGCAGAAAATTTTACACGAGTAATACTCATGCGAAAAACAATGTATGGGTATTCCACATGCATTAATTTCAGTAATAAAAGAACAATTCATTCACAATTTCATACTTTAAATTGAAATTGTATATAAGATTCACATTTAGTGAAATTTGAGAGATTTTGGAAGGTATGGACATTATCATGGTTCTTATCAAGTTCTGGACTTTATCATAATTTGACTATCAGAGTATTTCTTGCTCTTTGCATAAATGCATGTTTTCATACTCCTATCCCGGACTTGAAACCTATCGAGAACCTCTGGGACGAGTTGGGTCACCAAATTAAGGGTGTACTATCCATCAAAAATCGGTGAAGGAACTTATATGTCTTCTCCAAGCCGAGTGGAAGAAAATATCACTAGCCGTCACACAAAGACTTGTAGAAAGTGTGCCCCGGAGGGTTCATGTTGTAATTGCCTCTAATGGAGGCTCTACCAACTATTGATTATGAATAAAGTTTGTTATTCTTTTCAATCACACGTGTCCAAATATTTATTGGTAGATAGTGTACAATGCCAGTGCATAAAATTAAAGTTTGAAAGCGTGAAATTAAAGTTCTACCAGCTACTGAGGGTAGATCTTAAACTTTAGGTGTACAATACTCATGTGAAAAAACAATGCAAGTATGTTTATAGAAGCATTCAATTGCAGTAATTAAATGACAATTCATTCACATTAGAGTGACATTTTATAAGGGTTACCAATTTAAAAAATTTGAAATGAAAATTAATTAGTTCGGAGATATGAAAAAAATGTCGTTGCTAAAAGTATTAGAATATAACATCAGGTCATTTCTTGCAATTTCTTTCAATTTATCATACTCGAAAACAATGGCAGACGCATAGTAACTGGCAGTTCAACACGAATAATGCTGATGTGAAAAACAACAATGCATGAATATTTCCAAAGAAGCATTCATTTCAGTAATAAAAAGACACTTCATTCACATTCAAAACAAAAATGATTGCACCATAAGAATTCAAATTAGAACGAAGGCAAATTGCCATAAAGAAAGAAACATTCTTTGAGTGTAATATGTCTTAGAAGTCATGACATTTTGATATCGTGTAAGACAAAATGAAACACAGTTCCGTTCTATTTGTTTCTGGTGAAGGTTCATAAAAACTACATAAAACTTTAAATGAAGTAGGCTGCAAAAGAACTGTAGACTTTTAAGACAACGGAAGATTGTTATAATGTCTCTGGAGTTGGAAGATCGCCTCGAGCGTTAATTAGAATTTTCTCTTTTATTCTCAAGCGATGGGCTGTTTTCTGTAAATGAAAATGGCGCAGTTGGATTATTTTATGGAAGCAATTATTTTTCCTTGAAAAATGTCATCGCTTGCAGTATTTTCAAAGAGCGAAAGTGTACTTTTCAAATCAAATGTTCTAACATTAATCTTGGATTTTGATATAAGTTTCGCTCGATTTGTTTTCTGGAATTCATGCTTCGCTCTAGAAACAGTTCTAAATTTAATAACGTTTGAAAGTTTTATTTGTGTGAAAAGGCTTAAAATTCTAAAGATTGTCGTCGTAACGCTTATGTGAAATATATTAGTACGTATTCTAAAGAGGGGAAGATTCAAAGTCAGTTTGGAAAGTTACGACGGAACTAAAAAGCAAAAGTTTCAGGATACGCGTTAAATATATACTTTGCATTTATTTGAATAATAAGAATGGATCTGTTACTGTAGGCTGCCATATTTGAATATCTTTTGGATTAAATTATAGTTCCTATTCACTTTTGCATTTATTATTAATAGCATTAGGATACTAAACCTTTGAAATATTTGCTATGGAAATATAAAATAAATGTTATTCCTATCTATTTGTATAAGATTTTAGCAATAAAATTCTTTTCCGCCTATCAAGAATTTCTTTAATTTTGAGTTCCATGCGGTACTTATGCATACTATTTCACAAATCATTTTGATCTTTGGACTGTGTCTTTGCAGCTACGCATAATTAAAGTAATTTTGTTAGATTTATTACCTATTTGCTTTTATTCAGTTTTATTTAGTCATAGTTTCAATGTAAATAAAAATTAATGTTTTGAAACAAAGTCATTTAGCATTTTATTTTCTAGCTTTAAAGGCATAAATGTCTAGCACGACTTAGAAATGCAAAGTGGCATGGTCATATAAATTACGGACTGTTAGAGTCTAATGAAAGAACAAGTTAAGATTTTATATGCCTTTTTAAACTGTAGGTGTCCAATTGCTTATTACTTATTTCATAGTATTTGCTGCTTTAACTACAAAATATCTGACACTGTCGCAAGTAGAATGGTACATTTTTATAATCTGGTTTAAAAACCAGATTCTGAAAGTTAAACTGTAATATCTGCAATTATAACCCACAAAACATCTACCAGTTATGCAGATATTGATACAGTCTGTGAGCATTACTCCCAGGAGTTCAAGGTATCAAATCCAGTTAGCATAGTGGAAGCACATGCTGAGTGAAATTTAGGCATACATCTTTAAAACGTAAATGTTTATTTGTTTGCAATTTATTTTATAAAATTTTCAGTTTTTACCGCTGATATGTCTCTAACTTAGTTACTTGCCACTTGTGCATTCATTAGTTGAGAGGGTTAGTCTGTAAATATTATAACCGACTGAATGGGGGTTCAAAACCAAGCATGGACACCCCGATATCTCCTCCATTTCTTTAATAAATTAGGACTTTCTAGTGTTCAGCGTGTCCCTGGACTACTGGAATACGAAGCTCTCATTCAAGCATAGATGAATGCACCAGAGAGTTTGCTAGCACAAAAAGGTCTAGTATTTTTTAACCCCGACAGATAACACTACTTAATTTAACAGAATTACATGGTCCACTTGACAAAACACAACTCAAACACAACCTAACTATAATATCCATAATTTAATGAAAAGCGTAAGATTACCAAACTTCAGAGTCCAATTAAATCCATAAAAGGTTTTGAAACCGTGTAAGTTGTAAACGGTTGCCAAACTGAATAGTTTTGTATTCACGTTTTTGTAAAACTGCTGCACTGCAAATTTTACCGTTAATTGGATGTAGAGAGTGCTGCCTGCAATTTAACCGTAATTTTAGAAAGAAAATTCTAACAGTGCATGCTGCATGAATTGTTTTTTTTGTGCGTAAGTTATTGCGATCGATTTTTATCTATCGAAATATATAAAAATTTATTTGTGACAAATCATGGGAATCAGAAAATGTGACAACATTGAATTACCCAACTCACGTAGTGTCTGTATCGTTCGTTGTGGGGTACGATGATGGGCTTATCTTGAAAAAGAAGAATGTCATGCCTACTTTATTAAAAAAAGTTTATTTTACGATCAGATTTTGGTTCATCCGCTACAATTCATCAAAATATCACTTTAAAGGGAGCAAGGTGATCATTTGGATTCATAATAGAAACACCAGACATTTATTACAGATATAGGCCAAGAAACAAATCTTTTATGGGATATATGGAGGGTTTAAGGTAGTATCCAAGTGATTGTGATTTGCTCAACAATTATCCTAAGCAATTGCAGATATTTCAAGATGGTCTCAAGCACACCATTTCAATTCATTTGTTGCAACACGCTTCAGAAGATATCATCTTTTATTCTTGAGAAGGAGGGCGACGAGGTTTTCCCTTCAATTCAAAAATGTTCTGAATTTTATTTCATCTAATAATAAACAATAATAATAGCTTAAAAATTATACTTTGCAAGACATTGTCTTGTCATAAACGACTTCTAAAATTGTGTGACAAAAGCTGATCATGCGCAGAAAAAAGTCTTAGAAATGTAACAAAATGTGCGAAAAGGGAAATTAATAACGAAACGAAGATGAAACTATTGTAACCATATTTTGCATTAGTTGTGGTTAACCCTCATATTTTGAGGGACAATCATAACCGTTTTAAGAAAGTGTGTTTAGTTAGAGAAAGTATGTTTTTGTGTCAGATTTCGTGACTTAATATATCGTTTCTGATAATTTGTTCGTATACTTAAGCTTAGACTTTCAAACCACATGGAGAAAAAAAATACTGATAAAATTACCATACTCGTATGGTAATGACATTTTTGGTAAGAAAACCCTACATAATTCTGGTAAACAATTAAATTTTTGTAAGCCGAACTCTTAAAAGAGCGAGTCCGCATATGTATGTGAAGACATAAATGCAAATAATAAATAAATAGATGATTCCAGGATTGTGGTGGGATTCGAACCAGCTACCTCCATGCTTCAATTTTAGAATGTTGGAAGAGCCTTGGCGCGTAACCGTTAAGATACTGGTTAACTTTAGTCGATAAATTTTTATCTTTACAACTACCCATTTTTAAAGGTCTTGTAAGGTTACTAGAGGTTCGCTTACACTTTAAACAGAAATGCAAGTAACTAATCTAAGAAAACTAAAATTAAAAAGTGCTTATTAAATAAAATAGAAATTATCAAACAGAACGTTTTTGCGTCATCTCAAATTATACAGTAATGTTTAAATTACCGACTTTTTGGTAAAAAATACCAAATTTTATTAAAATGCACTATGGTAATAAAATATAGTACTTAATTTTTATCAAAACGATTTGGTAAAAACCATCGTGCTATTAAGTATTTCCATAGAGCCAAAAACACGCATCATTTATAAAAACCATTTTAACTATTTAAAAATAATTATAAAGTCTCACAAAACTCGCAATTTTTCTCAAACGAACAGTTTTGGCTGTGAGTGCTTGCTTTAATTTAATATTTTTGTCCTTAATCTGAAACTTTTGTTGTTAACATTTAAAAAAACTAAAACTAAAAGATAAAATTTTAAAAATTGAGAATTTTTTTATTGTTTTGATCAATAAATTCAATGTATATGCTTAACTGCTTTTGCCTTTCAAGAATTTTTAAAGATAATTTATTTGTTGAATAAGAACTCAATAAAATTGCTGGAAATTTTTAACTATTGGGAAAATTGGGTACTTGAACATCAAGAAGATCACAGATACCCACACATGTGACCTATGACGTCAGCTCCAGCTGATCGTTTATATGAAAAATGACTTTCAAAGTTCAGCTAATTTTCAATACATAAGTTCGAATGTTAATTAATGTGAAGTTAGTTCAATACAGAGCCGTATCATTTTAATTTATTGTAATATTGACATTGAATTTACTGAACTATAAATCTTTCTCTTTCACTTTTTTTTACTTTGCCTAGATTTATTATTTGTTTACGCATTTTATCGTTAGCGTGATATATTTTTGTTTTGTGTACCTAGCAACTTCGATGCATAATTAGTTTATTTATGGTAGTTTGTTTTACATGGCCTTATGCCTGTCTTTGTGTTAAGTAGGAAATGTATAGTGAAATCAGAGAAATCCGTGTGAAATAATCCTTGTGTAAGAATATAGAATGTGTCACCTAAGAGAATTCATGCTTGGCTTACTCAAAATAGAATGAAAAGAGCAGTTGCCAACGTAAACAAACGTCACGTTTCAACAACCAATCAGGAACGAGATACCCACACTACGTCACTTGCGGTATCCAATTGTGCTGTTGTAGGTTTTTCGTCCGTTCCTTTTTAAATCAGATCAACTTTAACGACATAATAACAACTGTAGAATTATGAGAAAAAAAATCAGATTAACATAAGCACAAATAAAAAAGCAACACAACAAGATAAAGTAATAAAAAAAGAAAAAGACTGATATTTAGGAGCTTCTTGGAGCTGATTGTTTACCAGACAGAGTTTTTTCGTCTCTTTTTTTTGCATCAGTGTGCATTGTCAATATCATTTCTTTAAAGTATTTTCTTGTTCTTTTTATGATTAACTTATTCATAATTACTGTCTTGGTGGTGGTTTTAAATTAATTATGAGTACTGAAGCAGAAAATATTCTTGTAACGTCATAAGAAACGCATATTAGCTGGAACCAGTCCAGCCCAAAGAACGACAAAATAATAAATATCAATTGCTGCACTTTTTGCAACCCGTGGCTAAAAATGCTGCGGCTTTTAAGAGATATTATTAAGAACACAATTTTATCTGTTTTTTAATTAACCGTAATTATATATATATACATATATATCAGAACTTAATAGCACTATAAATACTTCACAAAGTAGAGAGGCAGTTCTCAATACGATTAATAAAGTTCAAATAATTCCATTTTTTAAATTCATTCGTATATTTTGTCCAATCTCGGTGTAAAATATGTATATTGAAGACCAATATGTGTTCAGGAAGCCAATATGTACACTCGCTGCCGACTCAAGATAGTCAAACAATAACACTAAACAAAATAAATATGTGTTTTCGAATAACTTTAGGAATACTAATTTGGTGATGTAGTCCCCCAATGCTGTCACGTTCATGCTGATTATTGAATTTATCTGACATATTAATAATGAATAAAGATAACTAAATATTAAAGAACGTGCTAAAAATTCCTCTTTCCAAAGAGAGCTATAAGCTAGCAAATGTCACTGATGTAATATTCAAAATATTTTAAGGAAAATAGTCGTCTGCATTCTTTTTTTAAAATTAATGGCGAGTTCTAGGCCAATAAGAAATTTCCCTTTTCATATGGCTCTGTTAAAAGTGCTAGATTTTATTTATTTGCTATTTGAGTGTATGTAAATTGTAATTTAGATTTTAATTTATTTTTTATTTGAGTATATGTAAGCTGTAAGTTAGAGTTTGTATCATCGATTGTTATCGTGATATTATAGAAAAATTTTTTGAACTAAAAAAAGGGTTATATTTCTTTTTTTTGCAAATTTGTAGTCAGACTAAATTATTTTAGTTAAGTAGTAGGTTTTAGTAAAGAGCAACAGAATATTTCACTTTCTGATAGTCTCTTAACAAGCTCTACCGAACGAATTTTAGAATTGGGTGCTAAATTAGCCACTTGCAGTCGAAATTTCAAAATGATATTTATTTTTATCATCCTGAAATTACATATTTTCTTGTTTCTTCCATTTGTTTCGGTATCGTGCATTAGAAGAAATTTTTACCGTTCTTTGGAATTTATTTTGCCCAAACTTGCATTTTTAAAATCTATGTCACATCCAAAACGAAATAGACCAAATTTTTTATTAATATTAATTTCTAACCCTAAAAACTAATTCTATAACATTTTCAAATGACATTTCAAGTACCGTTCTTGTAAAGAATAACAATTGTAAAGTTTCAAATTTTAAAATAACAGACTTTCTTTTCTTCTGAGGGAAAATTATATTATTGGTAAAATTATTCTAATGAAAGGATTCACTAGACTGTTAATTGAAAGCCTGATAAATACCCTGTCTACTCCGAAAAATCGCTTGACTAGTCTAATGAAACTTTAGTCTCAATAAGTTTAAGGTTTCATTAACAGAAAATAACTTTTGGGTTATTTGTGGTGTAGCGAATTGTTTACAATACGTTTTGATTAAACATGTTCCTATCTATAAATTCTTTCACGGTTCAAAATTTTTGAATTATAGTTACATGCATTCTGATAAAATGTTATTGATTCTAAGTGAAGAATGGATATTATGAATGACTTGTAATTAAAGATAATACTTGTAATCGTTGATCATGATTTTTTGTAATTTTATCACGACTACTTTTAATTAGGATTTGTAGCAATCTGTAATAATGATTAGTTATGGTTATCGTTATAAAGTGAGTACTACTTAACATTATTCGTAATTTTAATGTAAAGTTCGCCATTTTAACTTTTCAACCAACTTTTTTATGCCTTAAGTACATACTATTTAAAGAGAAAGTTTAGTTATATGTTGCGTAAATTAAATTATCTAGTTTCTCATTCAGTCAATTATTTCCATCATTTAATTAGTTTTTCTTTGTTCATCATTGATTAATTTTTCTTTGTTCGATTTAGTTCACTGTTCATCAGCTTTAAATTCACTATTACTAGTGATGAAATAAAATTGCAAATTGATCACTATCTCTAAGCCACATGTTGCAAACATTTATGTAGACTCTTTAAACTAAATATAAATAACTCTTATTATCGTTTGAGTCATTGTACAGTGAGCAAGAAGAAAATGGGATATCCTAAATATCTTTTGATCTAAAGACCAGATCTTCATTTACTAGGACTTAATCTTAATGGTTAAAGGGGATAAACTCAAATATGCTAATTAATTGATGCAGACGATATTTTAAGTTGCAAATATCAGGCGCAAACGAACTCTTAAAGAATAAACATAAATATATTTGACTGATTTTGATTTCTGACCCTCAAATTATGAGGCGTAGAAGTATTCTAACAAATAGGGTCAGTTTGATCAGGTTTAGTTTGGTCAGTTTGGCCTCTAGTTTGGTCAGGAGTATGATCAAAAGAAGAGCGCTATATCTCGAAAACTTTTTATGCGAATCGAAAAATGTTTGTACACTATTTTAAAATCCGTTAATTCAAAAGTAATTTTATGATAAAAATAATTATTTATTTTTCGTTATTTTATTTAATAAAAGTTGAAGACATTTTGAATTCTAAGATAAAATGTTTTATAACATTTTAATAGACGTAAATTTAAATGGCAAAATAGAAATTTTGAGCAAAATCGGTTAAATAGTGGGGGGTAACTACCACTATAAATATTAAATACCAATTCACTAGTATATAAGACATGTTAACTTAATTTTCTCACGAGGTACCTTTTGATAGATGAAGGTTGACATAGTCGTTAATTGTATCCCATCAATAGTTCCCAAGAAATCTAAATTTAAATAAATGATTTTCTAAAAAGTTTGATTTCTGCGAAACTATTTAAACCTATCTCGTTCAAACTTTGTATTTCATTGTATAAAATTACTTTCTTTGAAATGATTTAAAAAATTCATACCTTATAATTTAAAACTTCTTCGACTATTCTTAAATGAAACTTAATAAATAATTGTTAAAAACTATTTATCGCATGGAATTATCTTCAGATTGTTGTGCCAATAATTTATTGATTCGATTAAGAAGTTTGAAAAATACGCAAAAAGTAAAATTAATAGTAGGGGGTAAAATAGTTTTGTCTACTTCATAATCAAACTACTGGGACCATATTGAGGCCACTTCCCGTAATTTGAAAACCAAGTATCCAGTTCTGTTGAAAAAAATTATGTTTATTCAGAGACAGTACGTTTTTGTGTCTGGTATCGTAGCTTAAAACATGATCTCCACGAATTAATTAGCATGTTTGATGTCAAACCCTTTATTCAATTAGGATTGGGTTCTAGTAGATAATTAAATAAATTGTTATTCAGTGCTTTTTGTTTGCGCACTGCGCAACTAACACTGAGTTCAGAACAGAGTAATATAAAGGCGAAGAAAAAAGTTATCTAGTTTTGAATTTGCATGGTAAATGTTTCTCCTCCCTCCATCTTTATTATGCAAAATTAGCAAAAATGTTAAAACCATATTTTAAATGCTTATATTTTAGAAACCATTCTAATATGTTACTCACAAAATTGAGAAAAATATGTTTGATGTGGCACCCTTTTGCTATATGACAAGCATCAAATCTGTGATAATGTAATGTAGTTTCATACCATCAATGGTTTTTTACGTTACGCAGCTCATTGTTTCTACCTTTTGCCGTGTTTTCTGCATCGGTGGTGTCTTAAGATTGCGCTGATGAGAGATTTACCTTAAATCACATGACTACCAAGTTTACAGGAACCTACACCATGCTGTTCTCCTATGTGGTTGATAAAGCACAAATAATTGATTTTGAGCCGCGATGGCTCAGGGGATCCAATGCGGCGAATCGGATTCGAATCCCAGTCGACATGAATCCCGCGTACGGCTTGCACTGACCACAGTGCTGACGTGAATTATCCTCAGTGGTAGACGGATCATGGGTTAGAGTCCCCTTGCCTTCAGGTTAACCATGGGAGGTTCTCGTAGTCTTCCTCTCCATGTAACGCAAATGCGGGTTTGCTCCATCAAAAAGTCCGCTACGGAGGCAAATTTCTCCCTATCCAAGAGTTCCCTTGTATTCTGGATGGATTCAAAATTACAAGGCTATGGAGTAGAACATTGGTAGCTGTAAACTAAAAAATGGATCGGCAGTTCAACGGCGGTTATAAAATAAAATATTTCACAAACTATTATTTATTTCTTGCAATATTTATCGCGAAATTAAAAGTAAATAAGCCGATTACTTCTGCTAAAAGTCTTCTTTGCATCTTTTTGTTACGTAAGCCGATATACATGCTTTTATATATTGCTGATATAGCCGATATATATAGTCGATGATTTTGCTGATATATATATTGCTGATATAGCAGATATAAATTATTTTATTGATATTTTATTGATATTTACTTTTGTACTATTTAATTGGTTTTAATAGTAATGCTTTTAATTGTTTTACATTATTGTTCTCTTGTAATTTTTGCACGTTTATCTTTTAATTTGCTCTTTTAAATTATTCTTTTAAATGACACTTTTAATATATTGCTGTTTTAATGTTTAGCACCTTACATGATTTTAGCTGTTCTACGCCCGCCATGTTCATGGGCTGTTGCCATGTCTGATGTGTATTTTATGTAATTTATGTTTCTACTGTTCTCTAGATATTTTTTTTTGATTTTAATAAGCATTTACCCGTTTGCCCTAAATAAGGGCGGGTCGGGGTAAATTCTTCCATAGCAGATATAAATTGCTTTACATGGATAAGAAAACGCCGAAAACCTCCCACTGTTAGCCTGAAGGGAAGGGGACTCTAACCCCTCCGTCTACTACTGTGGATATTTTACGTCAGTATTATGGTCGGTACGAGCCGTGTGCAGAATTCGAATCGACCCGGGTTTCGGATCAGTTCACCTCAGTGGGAGACGTGCGCTCTATCTCCAGAGCCACCACGACTTTATATTTCTAAAATATAGACTTTTCTCTACCGTGTTTCGTATTCTCAACGGTAGAGGGCAGTACTTGCAGAAGTTGTTTTAACTTCCGGTTGAAGATTCGCCTACATTGATTTCAATTTTTTCCCCTTCGTTTTACATCATTTTTCGATTTATTTTTAACATAATTATTCTTTTACGATGTCAAAAAATTTGTTTGTAAGTGATGGCAGTTATTTGGATTTTGGGTGACACTATCCGTTCCGTCGAAGCACCAATTTGTCGTCTGAAATTAAGATGTTTAAATTCCGTAAAGATCCCCCACGTCGAATTCAATGGAGTAATGCATTAAGGAGGAAAGATAGAAAAAAAAAGAAATAGTCACGTTCCACCATGACGTCAGAGGGGGCAGGAAAACTTCCTGTAGGGTTTGTTTGTTTCATGTGGATAGATAGTGAATAAATATTTAAAATCCAGTCTACTAGTTATGCTAACCTTGTATGAAATATTCTTAAATCTGACAGGAATAATATAAATAAAATATAAAATATGATCTTTCATATTTTATGTTTCAAAACAGACAGTTTTTCAGTTTATGTTATTTTGTGTTTATGCATTTATTTCAAAACATTTAAGTAAATACTTAAGAAAATTTAGCTTCTTAAAATTCCAAATCATAAACAAAAAATGTTTCAGAATGTTTAGAATAATAGTATCGTGTAATTCGAAAACTTCTAATTAAAAAAAACTAACTTTTAAAAACAGAAAGAAGAGAAACCATGAGAAAGAAAACTGTTTGCAATGTGATTTTAATACTCAAGACTATAAATCCTCATGAATTATTCAGAATATTTATAAAAGCAGTATAAAGCAAGGAACAAACTTTTGGAAACAGCTCTTGTCACTAGCGGAAAACTCACCGGCGTCATAATCATGGTTGCAAATGAAAAAAAAATTCCGATATAACCACGTTTCACATACATTTATGTAGCATGTTTTACAAAAGTAAATATTTTATATTAGACATCGAAAACCTACTGCAATTAACATTATTTCCAGTTTAGAATAATATAATGGCGAAAAAATCAGCTAGATTATTACAGGCAAAAATTGACGTTTTAATTTACGCTTAATTTTCACATTCTATTGTTCTTAATCATATTCAATAATCTTAAAACCAATTAAATAATTTATATAAGGATGAAATAACATATTTTTTAAACAAATTATTCCGAATATTTTCAAAAGCGGTATCTTGTACCATTAGTACTACAAATTCTTAAAGCTATTAGTACACACTATTCACTCTTCGAAACAGCTCTTGTCACTAGTGATAAAATCACCGGCGTCATAATCATGGCAGCAAATAAAAAAAATAATACTGATATAACAACACATATCGAGTATGTAATATAAATGTAAATATTTTGTATCAGATATCAAAAACATTCTGCAATTAGCACTATTTCAAGTATAGAATGGCGAGAAAATCAGTTTGATTTTAACACGAAAAACAGGCGTTTTAATTTACGTCGAATTTTTATCATTCTATTATTGCAAATCATGATAAATATTCTTAATAACAATTAAATGTGTTGTTTAATCATAAAACAAATCGTTTCATGAGAAAGAAACTGCTTATAAATATTCAAATAATCGAGATTACACATCCTAACGAATTATTCAGAATATTTATAAAAGCAGTATCTTGTAACATTAGTACGACTAATTCTTAAGTAAACTACTAACTCTTAGAAACAACACTTGTCATCAGTCATAAAATCACCGGCGTCATAATCATAGTTGCAAATTAAAAAAAAACGAGATAACAACAGTTTGCATACATCTATGTAGTCTGTAATATAAAAGTAAATATTTTATATCGGATAAAATATCATATAAAACATTCTACAATTAACACTATTTCAAGTATAGAATGGCGAGAAAATCAGCTCGATTTTAACACGAAAAACAAGCGTTTTATTTACTTCCAATTTTCACCATTCTATTGTTAATCATAGTAAATATTCTTAAAAGAATTTAGGGGAGAGTCGGGTAGCCCCGCCCACCTAAGGAGTTTTGCTTATATTTCTGTTTAATATTGAGTAATAATCAATATTTTTGTATGTTTCCATTGTTTTACCATCTAGTTAAATAATGCAAAAAGAATAAACCAAAAAAAGAATAGTTTAACTTAAAAAAATAGAAATTTAAAAAAACATGTTTTTTAGCTCCTTTCAAGATGTGTCGGGTAGCCCCGCCCAGTTACAAAAATTGGGTTTTTTGGCTATTTTTTCAGGTGTAAATGAGAATGACCAATGTATCGACAATAAATAAACCTCATTTATCATTTTTATCACAAAATTATTTTATTTATTACTTATTTATATACTTTTAGTGAATTCTATCATTTAATAACAACAAATGTCATACTTTTTATCATTATTAATGTATATTAATATATTATAATATTAATATATATTTATATTAAATATTTAACGAAAATAATTTAATTTAAGTAACAATAATTAATAACAATAGTTGTTTTTCAATATAAACTTATTTGGTTGATCTCTTCTTATAAACTTAATATAAAATACTTCTTATAAAATTACAAATTCACTTTGTATTTTGATTGCATTCAAATGCTTCTGTAGATTGATTCGTTCACAAATAAGTGAAAATAAATAAGTAAGCAAATAGCTTATCATAATATTTATGATTTCTTGATATTAAATTTAATTTGGATATATCAATTACATTTTAAAAATATTTAATTTTTCATTTTTAAATATATAAATTTATGTTTCATATAATATTAAAACATATATTTGTTGTTAAAAATGCATATAACATTCAAATTTGAAGCAATAAAATAATAATCTTTGCAACCGTACATTTATCGACGAAATAAAATTGGGCGGTGATACCCGACATTCATGTGAGCGGGGCTACCCGAAATCCAATTTTTTTGTAAATTTGTAATTACTCGAACAATTTTTTACATACAAACTTCTTTCTTTGTGCAAATTAAACTTAAGACTACATACTTTAATGCTGTATGTATAGAAAAAATTATTTTTTTAGTATTAAAATGAAGTTTAATCGAAACATTCAATCAATTTTTCTTAATTTCATGACTTCTGTATTCAACATATTTTCAAAACTATTGCTTACCATGTTACCAGCTGCATAAATACTTGAAACTTTGAAAATAATCTTTTTTTAATATAACAATTAATGTCCGATGGCCCATTGACTTGAAAAAATATTCTATACACATGAAATTGACTGTGGGCGGGGGTACCCGCTGGGCGGTGCTACCCGACTCTCCCCTAAATGTGTTTTATAAGCGTAAAATAAATTGTTTCACGATAAAGAAACTGCTTATAAATATTCAAATAATCCAGATTAAAAGTCCTAACGAATTATTCAGAATATTTATAAAAGCAGTATCCTGTACCATTAGTACCACTAATTCTTAAGCAAACTACTAACTCTTAGAAATAGCTCTTGTCACAAACCATAAAATCACCGGTGTCATAATCATAATTGCAAGTAAAAAAAAAACGAGATAACAAAAATTTGCGTACATCTATGGCGTCTGTATTATAAAAGTAAGTATTTTATATCGGACATATAAAACATTCTACAATTAACACTATTTCATGTATAGAATGGCGAGAAAATAAGCTCGATTTTAACACGAAAAACAAACGTTTTAATTTTCTTCCAATTTTCACCATTCTATTGTTAATCATAGAATATATTCTTAAAAGAAATTAAACGTGTCTTATAAGCATAAAATAAATTGTTTCATGATAAAGAAACTGCTTATAAATATTCAAATAATCTATATTAAAAGTCCTAACAAATTACTCAGAATATTTATAAAAGCAGTATCCTGTACCATTAGTACCACTAATTCTTAAGCAAACTACTAACTCTTAGAAACAGCTCTTGTCACCAGTGATAAAATCACCGGCGTCATAATCATGGTTGCAAATGAAACAATGATTCCAGGGAACCGATATTACCCACACGCTGCTCAGATTTATGTAGCTTCGAGAAGACAACAATGAATCTCTCATACCATCAACTATAAGTCACTGTACCATTCATTACATCCATCCTTTCATTATAGTTATAAATCTATGATTCTGGTAACCTGCTGCTACTATTCACACGGTTACTAGATGGCCCCGTTTCAAGTTTCTCCGCAATGTTACGACCTTCTGCGCTGAACAGCAAAAATCAATTTAGTCTAGATTAATTAGTCTAGAATCATTTATTAATTTGAAACTTCCATGTTTCAACCGTACATTCATCTTTTAAAAGTTATCGCAAAGTTAATTTTAGAACAGGTTATTTTCTACAAAAGCTGGTGTTGGAACAGTAGGTGGGACGGAGTTTATTACTAATTTTTTTTTATGGAATTATATTTCTGTTTCATATTTTATTGATCATGTCTTACAAATTATTCTTTTTTTTTGCCTCGGGAAATAAAACTAGTTGGAAGAAAAAATGTTTTTGATGGCAAAGAAATCGATGGTAATTTGTATTTTTTTTTTATTTAAAAAAGCGCAATCTAGTATCAGATAGGAGATCAAAGATATAAGATCAAAGCAGATCAAAGATTTGAGTTCTTATTGCTGCTTGGCTAGCCGTGACGGAGTTTCTAAGTTTTTTATTGACGCAAAGCAAAAAGAAATGCATATATTAACTCACTTATTTATCTTTTCAAGCATTTCAATGAATCAACATTTATTTATTTATGGAAATACTATTTGTCTATATCAACAAAGCAACATGTTTTTTTCCGGCACGAGTGGTCCAGGTTCAAATGTAGACTTTAATCAAGCTCCGTAACTAGAACTAGTTATTATATAAGGAGGTAATGAAGGTGAAAGGCTCCACATTTTTTAAGCCAGCGACATGATGGTGACCGTGTGTCTAGCATTGCGCACTGGCCTCATTTACTTCTGGTACTAAAAAAGCAAGAACACATCAATATGAAACTAGATATGTTTCAAATACCACCAGGGGTTGAACCTTGGTCTCTCTCAGTAGCAGCTCAGTACCTTAACTACTGAATCAACGCTCCTTTTAGATATTGCGTTGACACAAAGTGTAACCAGAGGTAAGCTGAAGTTAATGTTAATCTACCCAGATTTATGAAGGGATAAAAATATTTCTCGATGGCAATAAGAAAAAGAAAATATAGAATAGCTGCCAATTAAATTTGAAAGTCGAAAATATTAAATTAGTGAAATAATTCACAGTGAATTTAAAATGATGATAATTAAAATACAATAAAAAGATGGAACACATTAATATGAAACTAGATATATTTCAAATACCACCGGGTGTAGAACCTCAGTCTTTCACAGTAGCAGCTCAGTACCTTAACCACTGAATAAATGCTCCTTTTAGATATTGCGTTGACACAAAGTGTAACCAGAGGTAAACTGAAGTTAATGTTAATCTACACAGATTTGCGAAGGGATAAAAATATTTCTCGATCGTAATAAGAAAAAGAAAATATAGAATAACTGCCAATTAAA
Source organism: Parasteatoda tepidariorum (assembly GCF_043381705.1). Taxonomy (NCBI): domain Eukaryota; kingdom Metazoa; phylum Arthropoda; class Arachnida; order Araneae; family Theridiidae; genus Parasteatoda; species Parasteatoda tepidariorum. The sequence continues at coordinate 54,027,399 of NC_092213.1, read as the reverse complement.
TTTGGAAGTCGAAAATATTAAATTAGTGAAATAATTCACAGTGAATTTAAAATGATGATAATTAAAACACAATAAAAAAGTTGGAACACATTAATATGAAACTAGATATGTTTCAAATACCATCGGGAGTAGAACCTCGGTCTTTCACAGTAGCAGCTCAGTACCTTAACCACTGAATCAACGCTCCTTTTAGATATTGCGTTGACACAAAGTGTAACCAGAGGTAAACTGAAGTTATTGTTAATGTACCCAGATTTACGAAGGGATTAAAATATTTCTCGATGGTCATAAGAAAAAGAAAATATAGAATAGCTGCCAATTAAATTTGAAAGTCGAAAATATTAAATTAGTGAAATAATTCACAGTGAATTCAGAATGATGATAATTAAAACACAATATTTAAAGAGTCCAATTGCCCATGAAAGAAGTGCGAGCTGTTAATTGCAGCAATTAGTAAAATAAAATTTAATATAAGCAATTAAAATAAAGTTTAATTAGCTTGGGACATCATTAATTAATATTTACGTGCAGAAACATATATTTGTATTTAATTAAAATGGTATTAATTGAAATGGTATAATTTAATTAAATGTTCATAATATCCATTTTAGTATCAGTTATTTGTTGCTAAAATATTGAAGGTGATTAATTTTTTGGTTGATCCGTATCTTCTTTTTAAATTACAAATATTTTCAAAAGAAAAGTTAAAGTTTCAAAGATATTACCTTGCGTAAATAGCGAAGAATTTTATCTATTACCCATTACATAAATTAGAATTATTATTAAAAATAGCGTTTGATACACATGAGAAAAGCATACCTGTAATTAACTATAAATAATATACAAAATATTTTAAAGACAGTTTTGTTTAAAAGTAAAACTTTTAAAAGTAATGTAAATTTTGAAATACAAAATAAATTTTCTCAGTTTAAATGTGAATTTTATATATTTTAAAGGAAGTAATTACATTTCTAGTAAAAAGAAACCTGTTTTCAAATTACGAGTTCCATCAAAAGGGATATATTTCAGAGAAAATTGAGTTTTCCGAAAATTTGAAATACTCTTTTTAACTTGAAATCTGCATTAAATATCAAAGGTCAAACTTATTTTCAAATTAAAAATATCATAGTTTCTATTCTGATATATTTTTAAAACTCTGTTTCAAAATATATTATTGCTTGCTTTGTTCGTTTGTAATTACGTACATAGCTTTAAATAAGATAGATTAAATAATACGCGTATCTAAGTAATATTTCGAAAGCATATCTGAGGAATGTGTATGAAATTAAATAGTATGTAATGAAATGAGATAATTAAATTGTGTATAACCAGTTACTACTGGATTTTATAAATAAATATATAAATAAGCAAATACATAAATAAGCAAATATATAAAGCAGAATAATTATATTATAGAGATAAAGAAAAGCTTATAAGCATGTTAACTGTTATAAGAAGCTTGTTAACTGTTAAAGCTTGTTAACTGTTATAACTTAAAGCTTGTTAACTGTTATAAGAATACACTCCTTTGAATACTTAAAATAACTTTTTTCAACTCAATATCTGTATTAAATATCAAAGGTTAAATTTATTTTCAAATTACAAATAACTATACTTTCTGTCTTTATGTATATTTAATGATCTAGTCTAAAATATTTCAGCTTTATACATTCATTATTAACTATGTAACGCGAAATAAGATGCAATGAATAATATACATAACTAAATAATAATTCAATAATTAATTTGAATAAAATTAAATAGCATTTATTTTAAATTATATAACATTTAGCATTAAATTCAATAGCCTTTAACGTTAAAACTAAATAGCATATAATAAAACTAAATAACTAGAAAAAAGTAATTTAAAAATTAAAAATTTTATAAGTCAATATCGCTTACTGTTACCAGGATTTGTTTTCAGATTACTGCTTTAAATACTGTAGGATATTTTAATGACGTCATGCAATATTTCAAACTACGCTTCAGATTTTTACTGAATATTTTCCATCAGATTCCTTAGAAAAGCAAAATTAATTTAAAAATTAACTGAATATAGTGCTTACTTTTTCACGTGGCAGCACTTCTATTTATTTATGATATATAATTTAATCATTTGAATTTTACATCATACACATTAATAATATAATTATGGTATTAAGGTAATTTTGTTTGTTAATTTGTTTTCTAAATTTTATTACGAAGACTATGAAACCATTTAGCTTCATAAGATTGACCATATAAACTTGTCGAGAGACCTAAGTTATAATTTTCATCATTTCCCAACCGGGGGTTCGATTCCTAACGCCGACATTACACATTTTCTCGATTTTTAACAAAATTAACTAAATTCAGTGCTTACTTTTTCATGTGGCAACACTTCTATGTATTTATGATACATAATTTAATCATTAGAATTTTATATCATACACATTAATAACATAATTATGGTATTAAGGAAATTTTGTTTGTTAATTTGTTTTCTAAATTTTATTACGAAGACTATGAAACCATTTAGCTTCATAAGATTGACCATATAAATTTGCCGAGAGACCTAAGTTATCATTTTCATCACTTCCCAACCGGGGGTTCGATTCCTAAAGCCGACACTACACATTTTTTCCATTCTTTATCTACTTTACTCACTCTGCAACTAGTAAATCTGAGCACTCATCTTTGTCAAGTAGATATAGACGGTAGCATCACAGCTTTATTCATTTTCGTCCGACTCACTGGATGTCAAATTCTAGTACCCTCCATCTCACACACTAGATGGCGATATTATAAAGCAACCAATTAAGCCACAGTGATTGATTCGATGTGATTCCATGAAACACAACTCAAAAGTGATAATTTATTCTGGAAACGTTACTGGCTCTTACTTGGAAAGTGTTTGAAAGTTTGTATTCAATGCATATTTAGTAATTTATAAGAGTATGTGTCAAAATCTCAACTATAAATGATGAGTCATTATCTACTATGCTAAATTACTGCGACATGATGTAAAAAAAGTTAAAACTTCCATTAGTTAAGCTTTTGTAAAAGCAATCAGAAAGTGAATAACGGTTATTTAATTAAAAAAAAAAAAGTTTCTTCACAAAAAAAAAACCCAGCTTATATAATACTTGAATTTTGTATATTCGTCATGATAGCTGGCTATTCCTTATTAGCCAGAAACATTCTTTAGTTATTTTTAACGCATATTCAATGCTTATTTAGCATGTATCCAAATCTTCAACTATAAATGATATCTCATTATATAAGCTAAATTGCTGTGACATGATAAAAAAAAAGTTAAAACTTCGATTAGTTTAGATTTTGTAAAAATAATAAGAAAATGAATAACGGTTTTTACTAAAAAATGCTACTGCACAAAAAGAAACCGCTTATATATTATGTAAATTTTGCATATTACTCATAATAGCTGGCTGTTCATTTCGTGCCAGAAACATTCTTGAGTTATTTTGAAAGTGTATTCAATGCTTATATAGTAATTTATGAGAGTATGTATCCCAATGTTCAACTATAAAGGATACCTCATCATATACTATGTTAAATTACTGAGACTTGATTTAAAAAAAATAAGTTAAAACTTCCATTAGTTTAGATTTTGCAAAAATAATAAGAAAATGAATAACGGTTTTTCAATTAAAAAAAGTAAAAAAAAAAAAGTTGCTGCACGAAAAAAAAAACCTCGCTTATATATTAAAGCGAATTTTGGCACATTTTTCTTTTCTCTTTTGAAAAGTCGTTAGTCTATAAAAACGATGTTATATAAACAACCATTGATGTTTTTTTCTTTAATCTTTATCTGGTACTTCTTTTTGATGAAAAAAGTAGCTTGAGAAAAGGGAGCAAAAACATACAAGATACATTTTTATGTGCAGCTTAATATGGCTGATTAAATAATTTTTATTTAAAATATATAGACAGAGTCATAAAAAATTAATAAGTTTCTTTTCCTAAACTAAACAACCATTTTTTTTTACCTACACGTCCTCAACATAAAATCGTGCTCATTTATTCATTAAAGATATTAAAAAGACGGCGGAAACCGCGAGTTTAAGAAACCTTTTTCATGAAAAATTCATAATTTAATCTTTTAACGTGTTTAAAAAAAAGTTAGCAAAGCTTGAGGCATATGGTTAATTACGAAATCATGATTGAGGGAAGGTAAAGCTTTTTGTATCCTAAATCTTCCTAACTAAATTTGATGAAAGGTTATTTTTTTACATTTTTTCTAGAAAAATCGGCTAACGTTTCTTAAAGTACAATTATTCCTGTCTTCATCAAAGTTAAGAATAAGTTTTTATCAGGAAACATTCTACATTAAATATTTAACTTAAAAATCATATTTAATTTGAATTTTGCAGTGATTACTGTGATTTTCGGATTTTAGTTCTCTTCGTAAATATTCATTTTGCATTTTGAATTTTTTTTCACTGTTAGTGCTTCTTTTGAAGTACTTTTAAAAGAGTTCAGTCATTTCAAATGAAGGTTTTCAAAAAGTAAAGACAAAATATAAATTGAATTTGTTGCGTCCTTATGAGTCGAATTTTATATAAGGAGTTATAATAAACATAAAAGCTTAAAATAATATTTTGCTGGTATTATGATTTGTAATAAAATCAATGCAGTGAAACTAAATGATTGAACAATTGGGATATTTTTTGAAAAGAATATTTATAATCAAATATTAAAATATTAATGACAAATTATTAATAATTAATTAAATAAATAAATAAAGCTAATTCCAGGAAAGCTTTTTCAACAAATATTTTAAAAATTCCATCAAGTCACAGTAACGATATTTAATAAACGTCATTTATATATATATATATATATATATATANAATATATATATATTTATACACACACAACAAAATAAATAAATACAAAAAAACACGAAGAAAATTAAGAGAAACAATAAGTTTCATTTATAGCGCATAAGCTACAAGTAAACAGAACTCATTAGATAAGTTCAAAATGAAGATAAAACGAAGAAAAATTACAGACATATAGAAAAGGGGGGTGAAGAAAAATAATAATGAAAATAATAAACAACTGGGGAAAAAAAAGGATAAAAATTTTTATAAAAAATTCGGAAAATAAAAGATATAATCTTTTCATCAATCCACACGATTATATCCGCAAAAAGAGTGCTTTCTGATATTGTATCAATATATTGTATTTCCTACCTCTTACGATTGGTGAAACATACAGATGAATTACTTAAACTTACTTCCACAGTTCATTTGATAAAACAAAACTCAACCACAACCTAACTCTAAAGACTATTATCTAATGAAAAGTCTAGCTCCTATGTCCCGTTAAATTTCTTTACTGTTTTGAAACCATGCTTATTGAAAATGGTCAAAAAATTTGCATAGTTTTGTATTCAAGGTTTCTTAAACACATTAGTTGTAAACGATTTCAAAACCAGAAAGGTAAAAATAGTTCCTTAACTTAAATTTCACGGTTAATTGGATGGACAATCTGCTGCCGGTCAATTTGCCATCATTTTAGAATAAAAATTCCAACAGTGCAGAATTTAAAACAAAGATTTTTCTAAATAATTAAAATAAATTTCAAAGATTATTATTTAAGCCATTTATCTTCATTTGCATAAAACTGTTTCAAAACACACATTATAGGAAATGGTATTGGTTAATGTTTTCGCTAAACAATTTAGAATTATTTTTAATTTCAATTAATATTTAATGAACTTACTCAGTTTATAATTATAAAATAATGATGTTTAATCTCGAATAACAATGAACTATAATATACTGCAACTTCGTCTAACAAATTTTTCAAAATTCAAATCACAATTTCCTTAATGGCTTCTAAACAATCAGTATAATATAAAACGAAAGAGTTAAATTAGTTTAATTTCCAAGAAGTCGAGGTTGTCCTGTTTAATTTCGGAAAATTTTCAGCACCGACAATTAAATATTTAAGGCAACGGGCTAAAATCTATTAATAAACAATCTTTTCAAAATGTTAAATCCTTGAGGCATGGTTAAAATAATTTAATGGGAAATCTAAGGTAACATTGGATTTCTGAACTGTTTAAAATGTTCGAAACCAAATATTTAGACTCATTTTGTAGTATTTACTAATAATCGAAAATGTTTCGTTTAAATTAAATGTATGTATTTAAGAATAACTGTAATTGCTTTTTATTTAACCTTTTAAGAAAACTTACTATAAAACTTTATAATGTATGTCTTTCATGCAAAAGTAGTGTTTTAATACTTTTATGGGAGGGATGCAAAGATATTAAATTTTGTAAATTTTCTCACTAAATTTTAAGTAAAATTTTATTGATACTAAACATATCTGTTTCTATGAAATTCTGCATAAAAGTTAAGAAATAGAAGCATTTACAGTATGTTATGAAAAGGATCATTTTTTTAAATACAAAAAAAAACAGACAAACCACTAAGTTTCTTATTTATTTGCAAAGCAGATATATAACATTAAGAATTTTAATTAAAGCTATTATGTATGTTATTTATTACCGACGTTGAATCCTACGCAAATTGTATTTGGTGAAGTAAGTCAATGTTTAACTCTGTAGCTGATATCAGATTGGATTTTCTGATCTCAGTGTTTAACTCCGTTACTAATATCAGATTGGATTTTGCTGATATCAATGTATAACTCCGTAGCTGATAACAAACTAGATTAGATGACATCAATGTATAACTCCGTAGCTGATAACAAACCAGATTAGATAATATCAATGTTTAAATCTGTAGCTGATATTAGATTTGATTTGCTTATATTAATGTTTAACTCCGTTCCTAATATCAGATAAGATTTGTTAAATCAATGTTTAACTCTGTAGCTGATATCATATTTGATTTGCTTCTTTAATGTTTAACCCCATTGCTGATATCAGATTGAATTTACTGATATCAGTGTTTTACATCACAGCAGATATCAGATTGAATCTCCTGATATCAATGTTTAACTCCGTAGCTAATATCTTATTGATTTTGCTGTTATGTTTAACTCCGGAGCTGATATCAGATGGGAATTTCTGTTGATCATGTTTAAATCCGTAGCCTTAATATTTCGATCCCCATCGAGAGGACATGGGAACTCTTGAATAAGCCATAGAGATAAATTTACCTTCGCTGATCACTTTTTGACGAGACCAATTTGCATTTGCTTCACATGGAATAAAAACAATGGAAGCCACGGTTAGCCAGATAGCAATAAGATTCCAACCCAAGATCCGGCTATAGCTGAAATTATTTTTCATCAGCAGCGTGCTCAGTAACAGTCGGAACCAGCATGACAAACTACCAACAACCACCGCTGGGATTCAAACCTAAGTCGCCTATGTAGAAGGAGAATACACGATTCCCTGGCCCTTTCCGTCACTGCAGCGTATGTTAGAACAAGTCGAAGTTCTAAAGTAGCTAGTTACTAGTGTCAAAAGTCTCAATCCTTCTAGCACTAAAGTGGGGCCAATTTAACCTCAGCTAGACACTCGAGTGTTTTTTTTCCATCTGCAAAAAAAAATAATCGTTAACTATTTAGTGGAAATTTTTGCATAAAAGATATTTCCATAGTTTATATTCTCTTTAAAATAATTCAAAAAGTTTAGTTCATGCTTTTGAAATTACTCTGGGAACAAAAATCTTTCAACTAAACGAAAAAGATGAGGTATGTACTATTGATCAAAAGTATGTTATCAAATCTTTTCAGAACTGTAACAAATGATGCAGGAAGTATTTGTACAAAATCGCTGTCTTGCATCTTGTCAGCCAGAGAAATGAACAGCAAATATTTTTAATACATTATATTTGAAATCTTAAATCTCAAACATTCTCTTACTGAAATACAAACAACGTTCGTAAAAAATATTTTATTTTATTTAATAACCGTCGTTGAAAAACCGACCCAAATTTTTAGTTCATAACTACTAATGTTCAACTCCACAGCCTTGTAATTTTGAGCCCAATCCAAAAGACAAGAGAACTTCTGGATCATTACCCCCAGGAGGATTGATTTGTAATGGTAACTTGGTGAACTTTGGGATCCCGACATATTTAACGTGCACCAATCACCATTTAACAAACGAGGATTCTTCTGCCGGTGGGATTTGAACTCCCTTTCTCACGAACGCGAGTCCAACGCCCTACCGACCAGGCTGTCCCGGCCCTCAACTTTGAAAATATAATTGTTTCTTTTTACGCCCTGCCAGGTAGCCGACCGGATAGCTTGTCTGACCTCGAAGTCAGTGACTGTAGGTTCGAATATCGTCCAGGACGTGGATGTTTCTCTCTATGCGTTGTCCTCTGTTGTGTGTGATGTGTGAATGTGGCCCACCCTAGGAACACATATCTGTGGTAGTGCAGAGTGGATAATGTTGCTCGCCTCCGTGACATAGGTTCACAGGTGGGGTAGCGTTAAATGAGCAACACTTTGACATCTTCCAAGGTGAACAATGAAAGTTCAGTACCTGGCATTGAAAAAAATACAGCTTGAAATTTCATGCTAACTAAAATACTCGTAATATTCTGGAAATTACACTTTTTCTTTTCTGATAAATGCTCATGCCATTATTAAGGCAAAAATTTATCTTTTGGTCTGCTTTTGGTCCATGAAGTAACACAAAAGGAAGAATTTTGTTCTTTTTGATATTTACAAGCTAGAGACAACCTTTAAGTACAGAAATGTTATCTGTATTATATTTTTCAATGCAAAACAATTTCGAAAAAAAATGAGACAGTTAAAGTAGAAATTGAAAACTGTTCAAAGATATAACTTATTGTTGTACCTTTAAGTAGTTTGCTATCTATCATATCTTGTGGCTGCAATATGTTACATCCAGGGACGACCTTCTTCGAGCTAATGTTATGACACTAACCAAACATTTTATTTTTTTAAGATACTAAATTGAGAAAATAAGCACTGCAGATGTATTGCGCAAAGATAAACAGTCTTCAGTTCGAAAATAATATGTAAAAACGTTAACGTGGATGAAGGGAGTAAGCACACGGATTAAAGAATTCTAGTAAAATTACCGTTTAAATTATTATAATTCTGGTTAATAAAAGCAAAATATATAAAATTTAAACCAGTTTTTCTTTGTATTATTTGATTAAAAAAATATCTTTGGGTTCAAAAATAGGCCGATGGAAAAACAGCTGACATGTTTCAAAAATAGCTTAGCTTAGCAAAAAAATTGAATAATCTGAGAGAATAGCTGAGTAAATTCGCACCATAATATCAAACCATTAACCCAATATTCCTTTGTTAATTTAGCTTCTATTAAACTTAGCAAGTCCCAAGAAGTGGTTTTTTAATTTAGATTTAAACTTCGTTTTCCTTTCCGAATTTTTAGCTTCCAATACTACAGCTCCATTCGAATCAATATTTAAGCAGATTATTGTTTCTCCTGGTCAAACTGATACTCTCTGGCATTTAATTTCTAATACAGGGGTTTCCAACTGGCTGCCCGGGGGCCGCGGAGCCCTATTTTCTGGCCCGCGAACTAAATTATATTACTTGTCAATTTTTGCGGACAATTTTCGTAAAAAATCTACATGGGTTTAAAATACTTTTATAATACTTTTTTTTATAATACTCTCAAAAAAATTTTTTTCCTCAGGTTTTGCATCCAAGAAAATATTTATTCAGATACAAAAATAATTGCGTATGTTGCTCTTTTTTATTTCATTTTTTTGTATTTTGTGAATATAATTCAGCATGTGTGTATCAGAAATTTTCTCGAAGAAATTCTTCGATTTAACTTTTTGAAACCACTCATTTAGAATGAAAATATTTACACACACACTTCTAAATTTTAAATGTAAATATCTATTCTCTGGTGGCTGCAGCAGACAAACCTCAATTTCCTCATTTTGTGTGCTACTATGTAAGTTTTAATACTAACCTTTTTAAAGTTTTATATCTTAACAATTAGATATCTGTTGCACATAAATTGCTTATTACATAGGTGCACATTAAAGTTATTGTAGCCCGAATTTTTATTATTTATTTAATATTTTTAAAAATATTATTAATTAAAATTAAATATTTTTAAAAATCTACTTCTTATTTTAAGTGTAATTCAATACTTTTGTTTTTGTACAACTTCGTACAAAAATCTGACAGTGATATTTATGTTATGTTCCTTCAAGCATAAAATAGTCCTACATAAAATTTTCACAAAGCTGCAGCGCGCCATTTGATTTGTGTTTTTAATTGTGGCCCCAGGCCTCATGTAAGTTGGAAGCCCCTGCTCTAATACATCAAACGTCCCGCAGTGGACTGATCGTTAAGACACGGTTCCCAGCAGATCACCGAAGTCAAGCATCACTGGCTACGATCAGTGTGCGGGTGGGTGACCACTTGGATCAGTCTGCGTAGGGACCGAGGGTGTGCGGTATAGGTCCTCGTTAAACTGTGCTACCGTAAAGTGCTCGACTTCGCGCGCAGGTCNTTTATTATTTATTTAATATTTTTAAAAATATTATTAATTAAAATTAAATATTTTTAAAAATCTACTTCTTATTTTAATTTGTAATTCAATACTTTTGTTTTTAGTACAACTTCGTAAAAATCTGACAGTAATATTTATGTTATGTTCCTTCAAACATAAAAGAGTCCTACATAAAATTTTCACAAAGCTGCAGCCCTCCATTTGATTTGTGTTTTTAATTGTCGCCCCAGGCCTCATGTAAGTTGGAAACCTCTGTTCTAATACATCAAACAAACACTTAAATAACTCTAATCTTATCTACCTTCAAAGACAAGTTATTGATGAACTTGACTCTCATTCTGGCATTTTCATTACCAAAGCTGTTAAATGTGGACAGACTGTTATTCTCAACAAATCGGATTGCTATTATCATGTTGAGAATATGTTAGCCTCTGACTCTTATATAATTTTAAAATCTGCACTTCTTCTAATTATACATCTATTAAGAATAAAATAAAAAAGTTCTTGTACTCTGGAAGCACTAAATGTAAAGTCTTTCCTTCCATGTTAAATAGTTCTCGATTCTGTGCCCTCCCTAAAATACACAAACCTCAACTTGCTTTTAGACTTATCGTCTTTGATACCTCGTACTGCAAACTTGTTCGTTATTTAGCTTGTATCATCTCACCTTTAACTTCTAACAAGATCCATACCGTTAGAAATTTCCATAACTTTGTTTCTCAACAAGTCCTCTTCAACAAAACTATGTTCTCTACTTATACTGTATTTCTTTTCACTAATGTCCCCATTTCTAGTGCAATTGTCTGTTTCAAACTACGATTGCAAGAATTTCCCTACTCTTTCATTAAGATTGATGATATTATCTCCCTTGTCAATTCCTGTGTTCAGCAAACTGTTTCTCAATTCAATGGTAATTTCTATAAACAAATTATGGGCTTAGCCAGGGGCATCCCCCTTTTCTTCCATTCTTTGTGACATTGTCATGCATTATTTTGAAGAAAAAGTTTTTGAATAGTTCAAATTCTACACAGTGCCAGAAACTCAGTACCATATTCTGGTTACCATATGTTACCATATTCTGTTAGTTTTTACCATATTCTGGAATGTTACCATATTCTGGTAGTTTTTACCATATTTTTTTCTCATGGCACTGGCCTCTAACATGATTTCTTTTAGTTCTTATTACAACAAAAATGATGAATATACCAAGCTCTCCTTAAGTCATATTCCAAATTTGACAATTCTGGTATTATTATTAGGGATGGTGGAAATATAAGGAAAATTGAAATGTTCTTTGCAAATTAGAAATTTCATTAAAATTATTTAAATTAAGGAATCTTGTTTGATTTTAGGACAAAAAAGCCAACTGTTTTAGAAAAAAGAAAGAAAAACTTCTAACTGAATACATGGATACAAGTAAACTAAAGTACAATTTTTGTTATAAATCTAGTTCACCGTTTTTAAATTCATAATACACGAAATAAAAGTAATAAAAATATTATCGAAGAACATTAAACTAAAATATACTTATAAAGCATAATAATTCTTGTACTAAAATATTGAAACGAATTAGAGCACATTCTTTTATAGCAAAAGATATAAAAATCATGGAAATTTTGGATATTGTACCTTGGAAAATGTCCCAAGATTTACTGTTACAAGTAGATATGCTTAACTGTTCCAAAGTAATATTCTATATATTTTCTTACATAATAAATTAAAAAACAGTTAAATATTTTTATAAATTCCTTTTTGAGAATTAAAATAACTTTAACGAAAATTACTTTTTAGTAATAAAATTTCATTGCTGACTCATTCAAATTGATTCTATTACTTAAGGATATAATTATAAATAAAAATTATGCTATTGTTGCCATTAGGTCATAAAAAATTGTCACTGTCTTAAAGTACAACTTTTTACTCTTACAATACGACTCTTACCTTAGGCATACATGTAATATTAGTACTCATGCTCGCTGCGCTCTACAACCTCCCGATTTCTTTGGACAGCAGACATCTTACTTTGGATAACTTCGCTCACTCATCGGATATTTATGATTTTTAGCCTAGTTCCGCATAAATTCTGGCACATTTTTCAAAGTTTGGTTTAAAAAATATGAAACCTCAACTTCATGTGAAACTTTCGATTTATAAATATATAACTTAATTTATATCAATTAACATTTAATTTTATGCTTTTCAATGATACACGAAATGATACTTTTAGAATCGATAATTCATATCTATCTATCTATCTATCTAAATCTATGGAAGAAAAGCACTGAAGG